>NW_010293253.1:0-68094 GCF_000700745.2 Antrostomus carolinensis
CTCCCCATTTCAAGAGAGAGGCTCCAGCACTACCCTGCAGTAAAGCATAGTAAGGAAACATAAAAAGGTGACAGATTAACTAGCTGAACTTTAGGTTAAGACATTCTGCACAAAACAAAAGCGATTGTAAAAATTTCAAGCCAGCACTTCTTAGACATACAAAGTTTCTCAGGGTCTGGTAGTGTTAATGACCAGTATCTATTCCACAGTCACCCACAATAACAAAAACCACTTTAAATACTAAAATGTGAAGGCTGAGAAGCCAGGTAGATTATATTTGTATATATACATATGCATACAAACACATATGTACATATGAAAAAGCACACAGACACATGTACACATAAAACTGTATTTTGGAAGTAATAGAAAAGTGGTCACACATACTGATAAAAGATATATAGACAGTAGTTTCCTGTGGGACAATGTCCCTGTTTTAAAGGAACTTTTATTTATTAAGTAAGGTTTTAGGGAAACCTTAGCAGGATTTATATATTTTAAGCAGTATCTATTAGAGTTCTATTCTGCATAGTCAAACAAAATGTGAGAACTCACTTGTCAAGTCAAGTGAAGTGACCCTGAGTACTCTTTCTGAGCTTTATACATTGTGCTTTGATCCTAACATTAAAAAAAATTATAGACCATAGTGTTCTAGCACCCGAGAAAAACTTTCTAAGTATTGGGAGAAGAACTTAATTTGGCATCCTTACCTGGAAAAAAAAAAAAAAACAAACAAAAAAAAACAAACCATAACATTTAAAGCTGAAACAATCCTGTACCATGTGTAAATCCTTTCTACCATTTAGAAGGACTTCAGTGGGCTGGAGAAATGGGCTGAGAGGAATATAGTCAAGTTCATCAATGGGAAATACAAAGCCCTGCACCTGGCACAGAGTAACCCCTAGCACAAGCTAGGGGCTAACCAGCTGGAAAGCAGCTTTGAGAAAATTACCTGGGTATCCTGGTAGACACACTGACCATGAGCCAGCAATATGCAATCATGGCAAAGACAATCAACAGCCTCCTGGGCTACACTGGGAAGAGAGTTTCCAGCAAGTTGAGGGAGGTGATCCTTCCCCTTTATTCAGCACTGGTGAGACCACATCTGAAGTTCTATTTTCGGTTCTGGGCTCCTCACTGCAAGAGAGACATGGACAGAGTCCAACAAAGGGCCATTAAGATGTTTAAGGAATGGGAGCATTTCTTCTGTAAGGAAAGGCTTAGAGATTTTGAACTGTTCAGCCTGAAGAGGGGAAGGCTCAGGGAGGTTTTGTTGATGTATATAAATATCTGATGGCAGGGGAGTAAACAGGGCAGAGCCAGACTCTTCTCAGTGATAAGAAGCAATGGGCACAAACTGAAACAGAAAAATACTTTTAAACATAATAAACCAGTTCATTTTACTGTAAGAGTTGTCAACAATGGAGCAGATTGTGTAGTCTCCATTTTTGGAGGTACTCAAGATCCAACTGGACATAGCCCTGAGCAACCTGCTGTAGGTGACCTTTCGGGCAGGGGTTTTGGACTGGATAATCTTCACAAGCACCTTCCAACCTCAGCTATTTTGTGATTCTGTGATTCTATGAAGTGAAGAGAAATCTGATCATGAAGGTCTTAATGGAGCAGACAAAGGAATACCAAACTCCTCTAGACAAAAGTGAAAGCTAGATGAAGTCAGACCAAAACTGAAGCATCTTCCTGTTTCTATTGTAATGAGAAGACAGTATGTGTTATACACACATCCAGAGGGAGCAATCACTGTCATCTTTTCTGGCCAGGCTGTTTCTGATAGGCTTATACTCAGCATGAGGAACAAACACAGCACTACACTCAATAAAACATGGCCTTCTGCCTCTTCTTCCCACGGGCACAAATCCACAGAGGAACTTCACTGAGTGTAATTAAAAGATGCAAATTAAAAATACCATGTATGGTTCATTAAAAATCACTTATGTTAACATCCAAGCCTGAAAGTGGCCAAATATCCCCTGACATCCAAGCTGTTTAAAACTCACTTTGTTCTCAGCTTACATTCTGTAATGTTTTAATGTCATGTGGTAAAATCAAAAGAAACATGAGCATTAACTTTCTACTGCCTCACCTCCAAATCTTGGTGTATCTTGCTGTCATGGCAGGAGTCTGAGAGAATAATATCCACACCAGTTGTCAGGGTTGTCTGGTCCAAACACATCATACAATCAAAACATAACATTGTAGCGTATTTTTTTCCAGCTCACTCATTTAGCAGCTGGAGTATTTCTACACTATGCTGCTGTAGTAAGTAACACCGAAACCTTCTCTCTTTTTAGAGTTCATCAGAGAAATATAAGAATTGGAGGTAGTTAGTTACCCTTATAGTTGTTGACTGACATTTTGTTTTAACTTATTCCTTGTGGTAATGTGACCGATTAACCACAGAATCCCAAATGGTCAGGATCCCAAATGCTACAAATCAGTACTGATGACTGCAGAAATCCTAGATCAGAATTTCTGGCCAGAACACCAAAAATCCTGAAGTCATACTTTTCTTTGACATATTACACCAATGTAGCCACTGAATTCAGTGAAGTTACCTCTTATTTATAGCATTGTAAAACCAGAATTTCCTCTACTCTTTATGAAAAAATGTTTCATAATGATGGATCCCATATGTGATGAAAAGTTAGTTTTTCTGCTGGGGAAAAAAAAGGAGACAAATAAAAAATATTTGTGCATAGCACATACAGCTGAATACAATATACTAGCTAGTAAAAAAACTTTTCAAATGGTCAATTAATTCTACTATTAACAAATAAAATATAATTTAAAAGAGCAGAGTAAAAATATTGCATGCATATATTTTTATAAATATAATCCCTATTTTGTAAAAAAATGAGAATGATATGTTTCACACAGTGTTGGCCTTTTTTTCCAGTGTGTTAATGACCTCCTTGAATTATCACCTTTAGCTTTGCCACCAGCCTTTAAGTACCCTGAGTCATTAATGACTCGAAACGACCGTGTTAATAGAATATTCACACGTTTTAAATAACCCAAACAGGCACTAAGCAAAAGTAAACTTAGTCACGCTTGAAGCTAATATTCCTTTAATGATAAACCAACAAGTAGTTTGAGCTAGGGGTTTTGCATTTCTAGCTTGGCAGTGGTCAAGTTTCAATATAAAGATAAATTAGGAATCTTTCCCCATAGATCCCTAAATACCCAGAGGCATCTCACTGCGTCAGTTCTGGGTCTCATGGCATCGTCCCTGCAAGGGGAAGGGCAACACGGCACACAGATGCAGAGAGCCTCCCCAGCCCAGCAGCTAAATGTTAGACAGGAAGATTCACCAAGTATCATCATACCTTCATAGGTGTGGGTTTAAGAGGTTAATTATGTTTTGGCATACAGCTTCTATTATGTATCTGCTATCTGCCAATAACATAAATGGAATTTAGGCATATTGTGACCTCTGAAAACAGTGTAGATATTCAACCCTAAAACTGTAACCCAGAACCTGTCTCCATAATTCCTTTCTCATCATTCTCACCATATATGCCAATTTGCCTCCTTTTATGAAAAATATACCTTCCTTGTAACAACAAATAAAAAATTTCATCAATGACACAGTCCAAACTTTTAACACCAGTGTTATATAGGAATAAAATTTAAGATATTTGAAAAGTAGCCTCCTGATGTGTTTTTTTTTTACCCAATTGATATTCTGCCCAATATATTCCAGACTAGATTATCTGCTTTATCTTGAACTGAATGTCAGCAAATGATGCTAAAGTTATGGCCAGGAAAAAGAACTAATAAAAAGGATTTGATGAGAATAGGAATTGGAATACAACTCTAATGTATCCACTTCAGCTAAACACAGTTTGCTGTAAGAAGTAAACAGTTTGCTGTACATTAAAAAAATATATATATAAAAATATATAAAGCTATGGGGAGGATTTTGAAAGAAACTTCACTGTAAGTGCTGATATTTTCTCTGATTTCTCTGAACTGAGCATTCAACAAGGAAATGGTAGCAGACTCAGAATTGATATTTCTATGAATGCAAAATTGTGTAACATATTCGTTCTGAGTAAGATAGATGAGATATTTGTTGAGAGATAGCATTTAAAATTAAGAACCAGAAGTGATTATTTTTCTTAATTGAAAAAATGCTGTGAAGCTTATTACAACCAAATGGTACACAAGGATTAACTGATCCAAATAATCAAGAGGTAATCTTATAGAAGATAAGCGGCCTATAAAATATAACTTTAATTGTGGTCTACTCTCCTTGAATTAGTCGATAATACTACTTTCATTTTGTGTACAGTATTTCAAATTTTCTCTCATTGGGAGATGATGCCTGGTGCCTATTATCTAAATCTTCTCATGACTTCCCAAAAAATATAACAGATGAACAAAACTTTTTATGTTGTTTAGTGAGAATAGGAAGGTAGCATTTAAAAATATGCCTTAAAAAGTCATTTAGCATGAGCTGCCATTAACTCCTCTGTACATTTTCCTACCTAGACTCCAATGAAAAGTTTTTACAACATTGTTTGGAGTTCTGCACATACCCCGATGTTCTCCACAGGTCAGGATTTGCAATGACACCATCACCTTTGGACAAGAGTATTGGCAGAAGAGGCATTGAATCCATGTTTATTCACCTCCAAAATGTCTAATACTACTAGGGTAGCACAAGGCATGTCACTATATCCAAGAATATAACATAAGACTTAGAAAATTTGAGATGTCCTCAGGAGGTTTTGCCTGTGCTTTGTTCTGAGATATGCAGACACTCTTGTACCGTAAGAGCAGCATGTGCATGTGCTAGAGCCCTGGGTAGAGGACACATCACCTTGCATCATGGGTTACCTCTGTGCTGCTGTGAACTGTGCGTGAACTCTGACATTGATATAAATGTTACTAAAATATTAACAGTATGTATTATATGTTAACATATTAATATATTGATATATAGTAAAATATTAATTAATATGTTGATATTATATATTATAATATATCAGCTTTGATATAGTCTGTGATGCTGTAAGTGAGCATTAGCAGACAAGAAAATACTGGCTCGGGAGTATTTAAAGAGGGGGAAAAAAACAGGAGGAAATAACCACCAGAGGAAAAGAAAAACCTTACTTGGCTCTGTTGGAAGGACTTTAGAGTTGCCAGACTCGAATGACTATTGAAAATAGCCATGTAAACCTCAAGGAGATATAAGATTTTTAATTATCAGTATCTTGCAATTATGAGGTCTAGCCTAACTAGCTAGGCTGCCTAGATATTGGTTATGATTTATTTTGCTTATATTTAGTTACTTTGATTTTTCTCTTCGTTTTCCATTACTTATGTGAAATAAAACTCTGTTTTATTTAATTTAATTCTAATTGGTGCCTGTTTAATGAAGAATAACCATTAGCAGAAGGTTTCTGAGAAAGGAGGGATGCTCTGGGACTACAGGAGAGCCTGGCTGTGGGCAGCGGATGCTGGGGGGAAGCAGCAAGCTCTGTTGACAGAGAGCTACTGAGGTTGGGCTGGGGTGAGAAAGGAAAACCCCAGAGATCAGGAAAGAAACCAGACCCAGAAACACAGAGTTCTTTTTCCGTAAACTGATGGGCTGAAAAATTTAGACCTCAGATGAGTTCAGTTCTTCACCAGGACTGAATTTCTCCCCAACTGTAAGCAATCCTGGCACAAAACACAAAGAGAAGTAAGCACACCTTTGACATGGCCTAATAAAAAGGAAATCAAATTTACTTACTGGCTTTGAGGAGTATTTTACCACAACTTAAACATTGCAACAATTCACATACTGCTGCTACTTTTTGGCGCAGCTGCAAACTGTTGCTAAGATAAATTAGTGTGGTTGTTAGGCAAAAATAGAAGTATAAGCCTTGATTATAAGCATTAAGCCCTGCACTTTCATGGAACAAGGATTTTGAAAGTGTTTTGCTTAAACACTGATTTTGCAGCGTAATTCTTATTCTCTCATTTTGCTCCTCTGTCTTGAGTGGTTGTGCAATCACCAGACTTTTGCAATAGAACCTTGCAGAAACAGAAGCTGTTGTTCCAGATTTAGGCTTCGGTGTGCTTCACCGAGTAAATGCAGCCCTGACCATATTAATTACCTTCACTGGGGAGCTCAACATGCTACCAATGTCTCTGTAATTATTCAGTATGCTGACTGTTATCATAGCAGCCATGTGGATCCATTATCATCTTGCTTCTCTAAATGCTGCTGATCTAACTATTAGCATAGCTGCAACTCATGCTCTCAAGGAATAAGAGAAATAATAGAGTTTAATTCCTCCTCTCTTTTTCAATTTTTCATGCTCCCTATCCATAGGCTGTTCTCTCACAACCCAGTAAATACTAGCTTGTGCATGAGTCTCCATGCCTAAGTTAATTCTTATGTTTTATACATGACTTGTATAAAAAGTTAAAAATCCATATATAAGAAAAATAAAGTCAAATTACCTTGCAAACATTATTTGTTTGCAAAAAGGATCTCTTCCATTTGGGCATATTTGCAAAGTAATATTAATGTTTTGTGATTTCTAAAGATTCTACAGAGAAGCAAATAAACAAGCCCAAACAAAGGAGAAAAACTAGGAAAAAACAGGATTGGATAGAGGTATTCAGGCTATGGATAGATAGCTTATTAGTTCTTCATTTTGTTTACTCCTTGTTCACAATACCTGATTAGTCCCTGACTCATTATTTGGTCTCAGTTACTGATAGCTGCAAGGATTGTCACTTCTCAGCCAGGACACTAATGAATAGCAGAAAATGAATAATCCACGTATGATCATCCTTGTTAGCATTGCTAGTAGGAGTACCAAAAAAAAGTCAGACATGCCAGAAATAAAGTAAACACAAAAACCTACCCAACTAAGTGTTCACAAGAAGTGAATAACAATAGAACATGAAAATTAAGGCGACTGATGAGCTCACAAACACTGTTTTGTAGTATTCAAGTAATTCTATTCAGACTCATTCACTTAACCTAGAGTCACTGTGTAGCTATATTTTTAATGAGTTGAGTTTTATTCTTGAACCTTTTGTGTCAAAAAATGTTTCAATTAATCCTATTAGTTACTCTAAGAAACAGTTTGAAATTATTCTTACCCAGCCATATTATTATGGAAACACCAAATACAGAAATCCAAAAACACTGTCTATGCAGGTTTGCCAGAAATCCCTTGCTGTTCAGAGCTACAAGAGTAATCGGAATTAAGAATTGCTGAGGGTCAGGTTTTCCATTTAATTAAAGATTTTGCAGTGTGAGGGACAAAATTTCTGCTGGTGGAAACAGCCATAAATCATTGATTTGGCTTTGGTGAATACTGTCAAACTTACCTGAATTATCCATCTCCAGCAGGTAAAATATAAACATGCACAAAAATAGAAAAAAACACTGGTACATAATACTGCAAGTAGAATTGAAACTGAAATTCTAGTTTTGAACTGTGAGATCAAGTGAGGTTATATATAGCACATAAACATACAGAAAGAGAGAATATATATGTACTATAATGCATCTTTTTTCTGCACATACAGTTATCCTCTTATTCTGTTGAAATTCTTTTTTTTCTCAAGGTAGTGAGGCAAAAATTGTTCCCCAAAATATCATCCCTAAAAATAACAGTTATTGTAAAAAGGAAAATGATAGAGAAATAAGATAACTCATTGCTGCTTTTAAATGAATTATTAACAAAAGTAAAATAGTGAAAAAAACATAACTATAATTCTTGGCTAAGAACTATTTCTTATTTAACATTATTTACACTTAAAAGAGGGAGTTGTTCTGGAACTAGCACTCCTGTTAATGTAGCAGCACAACCCTCAAATATCCTCACTGCAGAAAGCTTTTTTTTTTTTCTTTTACAATTTCTGAAAAAGAAACCTCAATAGGACATTAATTCCTTTCATATCTTCTACTACTTTATCTTCTGGTCTATCTTATTTTATACGTACTTCTTTGATGAACCTTAACTTGGGCAATACACAATACAGATCTCCTTCTGATAGCACCATGGGGACAGAAGTTCCAACTTTAATTAAAGCACAACCAAGCCTCCTGTCTAGAATGTATGATAGTTAAAACCATTGCTGGTTTTATTTTCTCTTTGGGAAGCATACTGAGTTTTAAGGGCACTGGTCATTTTGTGTTTACCCAGGATCTTCACAGCCTGTTATCCCACCAGGCAAATTACATTTGGTTAAATTGGAGCTGAATCTGGCAAGGGACATGAAGGGTTTCTACAGATCTATCAGCAGCAAAAGGAACATCAGGGGAAACATGGGCTTGCTGCTAAATGGAGCTGAGAACCTGAGACAAGGGTCATACATCTGATAGAATCATAGAATCACAGGCTGCTATGGATTAGAAGGGACTTTAAAGATCATCTAGTTCCACCCCCCCTGCCATCAGCAGGGACACCTTGCACTAGATCAGGATGCTCAAAGCCTCTTCCAGCCTGGCCTTGAACACTTCCAAGGAGGGGGCACCCACAACTTCTCTAGGCAACCCGTTCCAGTGTTGAGAGAGTAAAATATTTCTTCCTAATATCTAATCTAAATCTACCATTTTCCAGTTTAAAGCCATTATCCCTCATTCTATCACTACCTGTCCTTGTAAAAAGTCCCTCCCCAGCCTTCCTGTAGGCCCCTTCAGGTACTGGAAGGCTACTACAAGGTGTCTCTGGAGCCTTCTCTTCTCCAGGCTGAACAGCCCGAACTCTTTCAGCCTGTCTTCATACGAGAGGTCCTCCAGCCCTCTGACCATCCTCGTGGCCCTCCTCTGGACTCAATCCAGTAGGTCCATGTCCTTCTTATGTTGGGGGTCCCGGAACTGGACACAGTACTCCAGGTGGGGTCTCAAAAGAGCAGAGGGGCAGAATCACCTCCCTCGACCTGCTGGCCATGCTTCTCTTGATGCAACCCAGGATACGGAGTCAGAGAGTAAAGAAGATGGACCCAGGCTCTTTTGTCTTGTAACAGGACAAGAGGCAAGCGGCACAAACCAAAACACGGGAAATTTCATTTAAAGATTAACAGAATTTTTTTTCAGTCTGAGGGTGGCTAAGCACTTTAACAGGTTTCCCAGAGAGGCTGTGAAGTCTCCATCCTTGGAGGCTAAAAACAGTCCTGAGCAACCTGCTCCAGCTGATCCTGCTTTGAGCAGGGCATTAGACTGGATGATCCCCAGCCTCAGCTGTTGTGTGATGCTGTGAAATTGCTGTCTCTCTGCTCAGGCACTAGGAGAGGTCATTGGAGTGATCCATTATGTAGGTCAAGCAAAAGTACTCAGGTTTGCTATATCCCACCTTTACTGAATTTCTTTTACCTCAGGCAGAGCTAGACTCTGGCAGCACAAGTGAAAGCAAAGAGCTACAGCCAGTAATACCATCCCCAGAGTTTGCAAAATAAACCATTCCTCGCTGGATGTCAAAGGGAACATAACCTAATTAAACAGAAGATGGTTGAAGCTCCTAGGCAGTCAATGATGTTTCTCTAGTAAAAAAAACTGTAGAGGAGCTGAGGTCCTGGCTGGTAATGAACTGAAAGAGGCAAGAAAGTTAACTCTACCTTTGTGCAACATCTCAAAACCAGGTTATACTCTATGTTGTAAGAAATAATCCTGCTTTTAGAGAGAGGTATGCTATATGATCTAACAGGAATTTTGCATCTCCAGCTCCTTGATTCTTGGACAAATAATGTATTATCTGTCTTGGATAGATAGAGAATAGTCAAGAGTAGTCAAGCAAAAAATGCAGAAAACAATGCACTTTCCTAAATGCTGTCTTTAAACAGTATTAAAAGAAAATAAATAAATATCTTAAAATATCTTTCTGAGTGAAGCTTATATGACACATTTGCCTCAGGCTGTGTGTGATAGTGGCTAAATTGCCTTCTTTCTCATTTAAGTGGTACAAAAGTAAGAACAGGAATGATTATTCAGTACAAAAGTAGAAGAAGAAGTGATTTTAATATGCTTCAGCACACCTCATGCCCAATTTCTATAGATGTGCAAGTGGTCTTGAACTGATGAGAAAGAACATGACTGCTACATTAATCATTTGGAGACATACACTAATTTATAAATGCTTCTCTCCCCTTCAGCTTTCTGCCGAGTTTGAGCTTTGCAAATAGACTGGAAAGTGGAACTAAGTGTAACAAGCAAGCTACAGGGAATGTTTTTATTAAATGAATTTTAAAATAAATTTCCACACCCACAACTTTTCTTTTACATTCCCTCTGTCTATTTTTCTTACATTTTTAAAGGTGTCTTTTAAAAGGTATTTATCATCCTGCTAGTTAAACTTCTTTCCTTCCAACACCCTCTTGTCTGTCACTATAATTTACGGTCTTGATGATACTTTCTGCAGTTGGATTACAGAGATCATTCAGTTTCTTTCAACTCAGAAATGAGGAAATAAGATTAAAGGCTGCTCTTCCTTTTCACCACTCTATTCTCTTTTTCATCAATGTAAATGTGAAATTAAAAAGATATCTGTTCATTACATCAATTCCATGGGTTGAGACAGTGAGGTAGATGCTTTTCGTGCATTTATACATTGCTTTAACTGCTATGAATACAAGGGAAGTGTAGGAGAGTTTTAGACTAGAATAGCCTAAGTGTATTCTTGACACACCTGTGCTGGTCCACCTGGAGAGCGGACTTCTGATCTACTGGTCTGGTTCGTCTCCTGCTGGAGATGAATCCACTTTATGGTGTCTCAGTTTTGCCGGATTGTCCTCCTGCTCACGTTGCATTCACTACATGGAGTTTTGCCACTTCTAATAAAATCTTTCTTGGTTCACGAGCGTCTCTGTGAGATCATAATGTTAAATTTCATCTTGCTCCTAACTAGTAAAAAAAACTGAATGTCATTTGTGTGATGAGCTCATACTTCCAATTGCCAGGGAAAAAGACTTGAGGTTTAGCTATGAAAGTCTTACAGGATTGAGAAAAACAAATCCCTCTTCCCAGGCACTGCCCTAGGATCATGGTTGCATGGGATGGCCAGCTCCCAGCTGTGCCAGGCTTCTCCTGCACCCCTGCTGGCTTTTCCCCTTGGCTGCAGCCAATGGCATTCAGGACACCTTGAGTCTTTCTTAGTTTCGGGTTGGCAATTCTATTCAGCAGTAGACAACATCTGAAAGCTAAGAAATAGCCTGAAAAAAATGAGAGGATGATTTTTGTACTTCCTTCTGCACAAAACTGTAGTGACGTGGAAGTAATGAAAACGCAAACATGAAAGCAAGCTATGGAAGAGGTAGGAAGAAGGGGAGCCATAGGTTAGGAAAGACATAAATTTGTAAGGTTTGAGGGAGACAAAGACTGGGAGAAAAAGAGCTACAGAAAGATGGGGAAGAGAAATTTAGGGGATTTAGTTCTCTTAAACTGAAGATAAAATTTTCTGTTCAAATGTTTCAAGTCTTACTAGCTTCACCAAAGATCTTAAAGAGTCACCCAAACACAGGTGAGTTTGATCTCCTGGCATTGTTATGAGCCAGGAATCCTCAGCAACAGCCAGGGAGTTGGAATAGTAAAATATTCAGAGGACTACAGCAGCTTTTAGTGTTAAATGAAGTTCTCTATCTAGTGTCTTGACCCTAAATAAATTTTACTTACCTCAAGAACAGCTTTTGATTTGTGCTTCTAGCCCTAATATCAATACCTGGAATTAATCTGGAATAGATTTGTAGTTTTTCCCTCTTTTTCCTAGTACTCTTTCAAGGCTGTGATGTTTGAATAAAAATAGAAATGTTCTTTTGGGAACATAGTCAAACCCTTCTCTGGAGGGTTTGTCACAGAGAAAAATGTGTGTTGAATAGTCTCCTTCCAGTTCATGAATGGTCCTGCTTTGACTTTTTTCTGAACTGAAGTATTTGCCAAAAAAAACCCCAAATGTATTCAATTTTATCCTCCACTCCCCTGCCAAGTAATTTTGCCCACTGTTTTGTTTTGCTGGATTCTCCTTCAGAAAAAAAAAAGGAATTTAATTAAAGTTAATTTAATGGTTTAACCTGAACAGAAACCGAACAAAAGGAAAAGAACAGAATTTCTATTTCACCCCCTGGAACAACAAAGAAAAAAAACAAACAAAAAAACCCCTAAGAAAAATCATAATTTTCCCAGCTCTACCTTTAAACCTAATCTCAGAAATGCTACCACATTTTGTCTGTGCTGTGAACAAAACCATACTGTGCTTTAGTGCTGAACATTACCATATGGTTTCAGCAACTGCTTTGGTTCCCAAGCACAGTGTACTGTGAATTCCCCACTGGACTGGTGGCATGGTTTCCCACCTAGGAATGTCATTCAGTGATTTCAAAACCTTGCTATGTACAATATCATTAACAGGAGGAATGGCATGGATCGACAACACTACAATGAACCTTGTGAGCTAAGCTCCAGAGGGGCCTGTTTTGCAAGAGCTGAATTTACAGCAAACCACATACTGCATCCCTAATATACATCAAGCAATGTAAAGATAAAAATAATAAAGAAATGTTTGGATGTTAAGTTTAGTAGAACCACATTAAAAATACATTGAATAGAGCTATTCATTCTAAAAAGCCAGTGATAGATGGCATCAGGTTTTCTCATTTCTATTCATTTTTATGGAAAATGTTAGCAATTTTCCTATTGCATGGTGTTTTCATTATTAAGTCAAAGAGTCATGATTGGCTTATTACTGCAGGAAAAGCCAGCATTTGTCTCTATGATTGCAGTAACACTGAAAGATGTCAAAGATGTATGAACATAATACTACCACTTACTAATGTCCAGCTGCAACATTCATTGTATGACTGTAATTTATTTCATCTTGTAGTTCTTAAAATTACAAGGGTGAAAACCACCAAGTAAATGAAATAAAAGGGAACAATAACTGTGAAAATCAGTTTGTTGATTTAGCTGTCTTTTTGCTGCATAAATTGTAAATGGAAAAAATCCATAGTGTAAGTACTGTATGAGTCTTAGCTACAGGAAAAAGAAAATTATCAAAGGCCATTTTGGGTAAGAGGAGGACTTTCTTAGGTGATTTTTGTAGCACCTAAGGCCCTGGAAGAGGAGTGATAGCAATCACTTTTTCCAGTACTGTTTGTGACAATGGCTATGGAGCACATTGGCAGTGCTCAAGCATTTGTAATGACATTTCAGTTTAAGCATTTCACATTTCTTCAGTCATTTATGTGATGAGCATGTTACAACATAATCTGTTTGAGTTGTTTCTTCATCATTATTTTCTATTTAATTTAGTGTTTGCGTAGCACCTCAGATGCAGCCATGATGAAATCCAGCAATGCCTCCATGAAACACCATGTCATAGAAGGACTAGTTCCAGCTAGAAACAGGTGCAGATGGTATCACCTGAAAGTAAAAATTGATTTTATTTTCTCTTTTCTTTTCTTTAAGTTCACATTTATCTGCATACTGGAATGATGAGGTGAGATTCCTATGACAAATAGAGCTTCACAGGTGATCACAGCAACATATTTCCAACTGCAGTCCCAGGACCAGATGTATGCATGTTTGAAATCATGCACAACAAGCAGTCATTTTTTTGTCTTGCCTCTTATCAAGAAATGCTAGCACATTTCTATAATTTGACTCTGTAATTTATTTTCAAAATACTCTGCCTTCCTGAAGTGTTTGAAGTCCCTCTGCAGAAGGCTAACACTTTATGTGGCTTGTTTATTTATTTGTTATTCATACTCATGCCCATTTTAAAATGGCCCCTATTTGTTTTGCATTTGTTGTGAAGTTATGGTTCCTTTTTTACTCACTTTATGGTGCTATCATTTTGCAGTATATTTTCTCTGCTTCATGTAGTTGCTGTTTCCTTTGTTTCCTCAGCTTAATATTCTATGTGTGGACATTTTCAGCAGTGCAATCTGTGTTAGTCAAGCACTAGAGTGAGGACATAGATAGATGTCAGTCATTCAAACTGAATATCTATCTATATAAAATGACAACTGATGAAGAACACAAATGAAGCAGATGATACCCAAAGAAGTGAAGACTAGTAGAGTTTTTAAATTCTTTCAATGGAAGATAAACTGTGAAATAGAAAAAAAGAAGTGTGCATGTGCATGTATTTCAATTTATGCTTATTTTATATGTACATATATGTGTGTGTATATATACAGTATTTAAAAGAGAGAGGACAATATTCTTGGATTACAAAGAAATTTTTGTAATTTTGCATAGAATAAATATAATAAAAATACTTCCTAGTTCTGGATGGTTTAGACTTTGCTGCTGAAATGCTGATAGGCTTAAAACCAGCAATATTAACGCATGTAATAGATTTCATGCTGTGCTCTGGTTCATCAGGGAGAGCTACCTATAGCTATTACTGGTTGAAAGGAAGGCAAAGATTCCTATTTTCTAAATAGGAATCCCTGCTTTCAGTAAGGTAGTATTCCCAGCTTCACTTTCAAAGAAAGTGCCAAATTCTGCCAAATATGGGGAGAGATGATTTCAACTGGAATTGCTCAGATTTTGGGCAGGAAGAAAGAATTAGAATTTGACCCTATCTTACTTAAAAAATTAAATTTTAAAGTAACAGCTGGAGATGAATTGTTAATTCCATAACTACTTTATCAACACCATATTGCCTGCTTTTAGGCCTACGCTTTCTCCTTTGTCAGTCTTACTCTAAGCCTATGATTTGCCTTGCATTACTTATCTATCCTTAAGATTTGGTTTACTTCTTAAGGCAGTAGAATCTGAATTTTCAAATGGAAAAGGTTTAATGATAATTTTCTGAATCCTTTTCTAAATATCAAATAAAGTTCCTTGAAGTCAACTGTGCTAAATATTATTCCCTGCTTTTATATAAGAACAACTTGGAAGAAAGAAAGTTGCTGAGAGGAATCTTTTGGAGGAAGGAATATTTTATCAGAGAACAAGAACAAAGCTGTCAACATACAGGGAAAAAATTTAATCACATATGTGGTTGCATGATAGGCAAATAGAGTCCCTAAAGTGTCAGTCAGCACTAGACAAGATTTGGGATGTCTCCTATAACTTTAAATATTTTGTTTAATACAAAAGCAGAACTCCTTCAAGAAGGTGCAAAAATAATTTTCAGGTAGTAAAGTCCATAGCAGTAAAATACAGAAAGGAAAAGTCTGAACAATTTACTTATTGGCAGGTCTTTTGTAGTCAATTTTCAATCCATGCAGGAAAACAGGAGCTTTGATTTTTCCAGACTAAGATTGCCTTAAATCTGTGTAGTTGGGAGGATCCAGAAAATAGGCTATTTCACTAGCTACAGGATTACACTGCCCTTTTTTTGTTTCTTTCCAGACCCTTTCCTTTCTGGTGAAAGCAGAATTTGAAGGGACACAAGTATTGAGTAGTTCTCAGTTCATCTACAATAGCCTTGGGCAAGAACAAAACCAGAGAGCCACAGGCAGACCTATGGGCAAATCAATTGGTAAACCACTTCCATTAAATCAATCTTTTGAGGCCTATCACTATTTCATGTTATTTAAAGCAGATCTGACTTATCCAAAAGCCTTAATTGTAATGACAAATGAAAATAGTAATAGATGAATCAATACAAACCCTAATCTATATTCTGTGTAAAAACGTCTTATTATTTTGGGCAGTATGGAAGGAAGCAGTCTTCAGCCTGTAAGTAATTACTGTGACAGTTCTTGTTTACTATTTTCATTTCTCAACTTTTTATTCAAACCCATTTTGTAGCCCTATAAAGTCTGATAAAACTGTATTTGGTGCTTTATCTAAATATTGATCAGAATGTTTATAGGGAAATTACTGTGCCTTCTGCTTGAACAGCAAGAAGTAATAAATTAAGTATTAAAAAAACCCTTTACATTCTGAAAGTCCCATTTTATTTTAAAATCTATAATCCATTAGTTTTCTACAATTAATTTGCCTAAATATGCCCAGTATTTTTACCATTTATCCACAATTTTGCTAGAGTCTGATTCAAGTTACATGTATTTTAGTGGATAACCAAAATAACTGTAGCAATTACTATACATTAGTCTGATTTGAAACAGAGGTGAGAAGAACTCTGCCTAGTTAAGTGAAATTCAAGCTTGATAAAAGTCAGAGAAAAAACATTTAACATTTTTAGTCTAGTAACTAATGTCAAGAGCAACTTTATTTTGTCACAGTCTTATTCCTGTTAGCCTCCATCCCACAGTTTGGCACTTGAATTCTTGTTGATGCCTGTGGTTCATTGAGAAAGCATAGCTCGTCCACAAAAAAAAAAAAATTGACTACTATTGACCTGGACATGTTTTATTTCTTCCTTCACAGTAAATGATGAGTGAGAAAAGGTATTCATAATCACTGAAATACAGTATTGCATCAGTGCTTTTCATTGTGCACATACGGCTTAAATATACATTGTTTTATTTTGCTACAATTCATCTGTCTAAGCAAAATTCTTTCAAGAATGTAAGGGATGTGTTTGGCTCTTCAATAAAACCCAATAAATTTCACAAATATTTTCTTCATTTGGAGTACTGTTTTTCAACCTTGGCTTTATTAGAAGCTCCAAAGTAGAAATGTGGGAATTACTCATTTGCAATATCACTGCTGCACGTAGAAGTCCCTGGAGAATTCCATGTGTAAGCTGAAGTAACCATTTTCTCATTACCTTTGTAGATCTTTTAATTCTGAACTTGTAGTGTAAATGTATACCACTGGTAAGGTCACTGCTTTATTAAATAGTTCAGTGATGCGATCTAGGCTTTCACACAATCCAGGGCTAACTGCGTGAAGAAAAAGGTAAGATATCCTCTGCACATAAATTGGGCATTTCAAATATCTGTGGTATTGACTATTGAAAGCAATAAACTTGCTCTCTCTGTAAGCAACAGGAGCAACATGGACAAAAAGAAGCCTTCTGAAAGATTTTTACTCTAAGTTTGTTTAAACATAAAGATTAAAAAATCTACTTAGGGAGGCTGGTGCAAACTATTCTACTAACCTGACTATGAACTGTTTAAATTTAGAATTTGACTACTGTTCTAAGTATATTCTTTCACTTATAAAAAATATATCAATTGGCTCATTTGCAGTTACAAAGCTTTCTCTGCTCTACTAATAGATATTATAAATAATTTAGAGCAACACAGGGTATATAGACTTACTGTGTATTTTCCCAATGGAAACTAATAAGCTGTTTTTCTTACCTTACTCTCTCCTCATTGCAGACATGTTGGTTATTATGCAGCCAGTGTTTCACCTGACATCAGAAAGAAAGGAAAATCAGCAATTTCAAATAGGTAAACAAAACTGCAGATAAACATATAATTTGCCTTTCCACTCATGGATTGGACAAGCCATTTAAGGGAACCTACCATCTCTGAAGTCCTCATAGCATTGTTACCCACTTTTTACAGACTCCTAAAGCTAGAAAGGACCAGAGGAGATCTTCTGGACTGACCTGCATATCAGTAGCTGTTGTACTCCAGTGGAGTCCAGCAATGCATGACCTGTGCTGGGTAAAGCAGACAATTCTGAGCAGCATTCCTCTCCTGATATCAAGACAGCAGCTCTTCATCTCTTCAACACTTTGTTCCACTGTTTAACTACTCTGACTATTAAAATTAGTAGCTTATTCCTAATATGAATTTGGTTTTTAATTGCTAGCCATCATTTCTTTTTTGTGTCTTTCTCTGCTAGATTGTAACACCTGAAGGGACCTTATTGACACTAGTTATGTCGTCTCTCAGTCATTTTCTTGGTTAACTCTGCAGAGTGAGTCCTCTAAGGCATCTTAATTTGTGAACCATTCTTCTGGCAATCTCTTATATATCTCCAATTTTTCAGCAAACACTGAAAATTATTTTCCTGTGGGGGTTTCAGCGAACCAAGCAGAGGACACCAAACCAAAGTCCCACTGACCTTGAGTCCTAACACAAGCCAAGAGAGCGATGCAGAGGCAGAGGAAAAAGTGCAAGGAGCCAGTGGGACACGGAAGCCAGTGTGATGAGCAGTCATCTCAGCACACCCAGAGATTAACTCTTGACAAGTTTTTTGTAGGCATCACGGCAAAGGAAAACTTTACTGAGAGATTTGAAGGAGGAGAATAATGTAGCTTCACAGATGTTTACAGGGAGCTTCACCAAAGCATATGTAATTAGCACTGATAATGCTTACTACCTTCGATGGGTTTGAGGGTTTTAAAGGATGTCTGAATGAGCTAGCTTGGGTACCCTAGGCAGCAGACAGACAATAGTGTGACAGTATACTGCCGCAAACATACCCAGCTTCTCCACACAATTAATTAGCTAACCTGCAGAATCGCATTACAGTATTGCCAGTACTTGACAGTGTCATTCAGAGGTAGCAGAGCCATCTCTCTGCATGGTAGTGCATGGGTACTGTGCAAACACTTCCCTGAAATGCCTGTAAAGGTTATGGATAGTGAAATACGGTAGGATTGTTTTATTTACTTTCTTCTGCATCTGGAAGTTTCTTGATAATACATTGCCTTTTCCAGGCCATATTTAAGAATGGGAAATAGGATATTGATTTTGTCATGCCAGGGAAGAAATGTGAACTTGTCAACGTCTATGGTCACTCCATCCAGCAGGCTGATCCTCCATCTCTTTGGCAACAGTAATGTGCTGAAAAAATAGTTTTATAGGAGGGACAGAAAAAAGAATATTTTGGACAATTAATCAACATTTAGTCTGGCTGTAACAGTTCAACAGTATGTAATAAAATTGCTTTTTCTTTTTAGCCAGAAATGTTCCTTTCTAGTCTGAAACTAAACCATTTTGGCAGCAAGCTCTGGGCAGCTACGTAGCCAAAATCTGTTCAAGCCTGTACCAAAATCTTAAGCAAATATGATTTGAAACTTTCTTGTGGGAATTTCTTTTCTAATTAAATGTTCTGCATTTTGGATTGGTCTGTATCCAGCCTATGTCTTTACATCCGAATGTCACATCTTGCCACCCTCTGTCTGCTGGTTGTGAACTATACCAAAATTCATCCACCAAACAGCACAGAAGTTCAGAAAAGTTCACATAAAGACCTGGGTCCCCTGTTGCTGTTTGGAGTCTTCTCTGATTTCTACATGAAAATATGATATTTCAAAAATGACTGTTGTCATTGCTGTGTCTGAATAGCTTTTTGAAGCTGCTTAGCTCTCTCTTTAGACAAGAAGATATCAGGTTTTATCCCTAAAGGGTTAGTATTTGTATTCACTTTATTTTCAAACTTGAGCTCAGAGACTTCTGAGAGCTCCTCAGTCTTGTTACTTCAAGGATAAAGATTACTCCTAAGCCCACAGTAGGAAGAGAAGAGGCAGAAGGAAGATCCTTACAAGGGCTGGTGTACTGCTCTTGTGCCATAGAGGCACAAAGGGAGAAGCAAGTGAAAAACATATTGCTTCCGGGATATTCCTCTGTTCCCTTGCAGCCCAAACAGCACAAACCCACCTCAAATGGCCACATCTGCTATATGCATGTTTTCCAGTTGTCCATCAGAAAAAGCCAAGAAATGGGCTGTGGCTACACAAGCCACCCCCAGAAGGCTGCCTGTGCTGAACAACTCCCTGTTTTGCTTATATCTTCAGTCAGCTCTCCCTACATGAAAGAATGGCATGAAAATGCTATCTTTTATGTGTGGCACTAAAAAATTTATCAGAGCCAAATCCAAATTTCATAGAATCACAGAACGGTTAGGGTTGGATGGGACCTTAAAGATCATTTAGTGCCAACCCTCCTGCCATGAGCAGGGACACCTTCCACTAGACCAGGTTGCTCAAAGCCTCATCCAGCCTGGCCTCAAAAACTTCCAGGGAGGCGGCATCCACTTCTCTGGGCAACCTGTTCCAGTGTCTGACCACCCTCACAGTAAAGATTTTCTTCCTAATATCTAATCTAATCCTACCCTCTTCCAGTTTAAAGCCATTACCCCTTGTTCTATCACTACCTGCCTTTGTAAAAAGTCCCTCCCCAGCTTTATTGTAGGCCCAGTTTGGGGAGATAAGAGGAAATACCATCAGCCTCTAATGTGAAAGACTCAATTCAAAGCCTTAAAGTGGAGTTCTGATTTCTTGGAAATCAAGGACTGCTCTGTCAGTAGGGATTTTCTGAAGTAGCAGTACAGATCTTCCCATAGACAGTAGAATTTCTCTCTAGCTTGAAATTCAATGCCTTTTTGTTCAGAGAGAACAGCTTTACTTTTGGTCTGACACTGAATAGTTTTTGCTCCTGGAGCTCACCAGCCTACACAGCTCTTGTGAGATAGTGGATTAGAATCAACAGAAGCAGTAAAAGGCAACCACATGCAGATTTTTGAGGACAAGACTTTAGCACAGGCTACCAAACTGTTTCAGTCTTAATACAAACAGTTTTAAAGCCAGACTGAACCCACGGGCATGGAAAAAAAAAAGAAGTTATTTTACCCATCTTAACTTTTCTAGCTATGAAGATTAGATGCTTACTTTTTGACTACAGCCTCCCTCCAACTCAGAAATAGCCACTGTAACCACATTATTCTGTCCTTATCTCTTCAGATGCAGAGTCTGATGAGAGATAATCTGAATGGCTAATGCACCATCTTAATTTTCTTAAAATAATTAGAGTAAGATATTAAAATATAAAGAATGCTACTCATTAATAAGAATTATAGAATAATAGTCTGTCTCTCTGCATGATTATGACACTAATCCAAGACTGATCAGTCCCAGACTGATTTCTAAGAGAAAATAAACAACTATCTTTATAACATCTTAGTTCATCAGCTGCTTCTAAGTTACATCTTGTCCCTGGGGAAAATATTCTTGGCCGGTATTGCCTAATTATACTTAAAAATTTTGCCTTTTAGCAAATTGTCATCTCTTTGTATCAAGATCCACTATCTATTTAAATCAAGGGTCATTGTTTCATATTTGCTGATAGAAGGAAACAGTAGAGAAAAAGATCTGAACTTCTTTCAGCTAATGAATAGATTTAAATGAAGTGTTTAGAGCATGGCTTTGGCCAGACCATCTAACCTCAGCCCCTCTGTCACAAAACTCGCTTTGTTTTCAGTTGAAATACTGAAATACTGCTGATTAAGGAGAGAACTTATCTACTGATCCATTTAATATCTTCCAGATCCCTACCCTCTCTCCCTTAATCCATCATTTTTTGAAGTGACAACACTGCTCACCATCTCATCCATTACACACAGCACCTACTGATGGAAACTTCCCACAAATCAGACTGAAATTGAAGAATATGGGCATTAATGAAAAGAAAATACATAGAAAAGTCTGAAATGGAGAGCTTAGCTAGGGAATTGTAGCTCCCTAGTTTTAACCAGCTCAGAGGTTTGTTTTCTTTGACTTACTTCTTGAAAACATTTTACATTGGCTGTACTTGGTTTTCCAGCTGTCAGAGTTAGAAACAAATCTAGTTTACTCTTGGGTTTTTTCTACTTTTATTTGAAACTACTTCCTATTAGACATTTTTAAGTCTAGAGGATGTTATTTTTTACCATTCAAACTGAATTTAGAAAGCTGAAGGAAACATTGCAATGCATTTTGTCCATGTAAAGTTAACTGACCTGCAAACATATAAAATGTAATAATTTTTTAAATTCTAAATCAAATTCACTTTCCTTAATAATGTATTTGAAAAAAAAAAAAAAAAAGTAAAAGGCCTTTACTTTTATATTTTAAATTGTGCTGTTGTTTTCAATCAACTGTGACTTTCCCTGAAGGAAAAGTCCCAGTTTACACTGAGTGTAATACTGCAAGCTTCAGAACCTCTGCTATTAGCATGAGTTCAAGAGTCAAGTAGGCAGGAATTGTCTTATTTTTGGAAATACACTTGCAAGAATTTTGTCTCTTTTTACCACACTGAGAAGAGGGAGTCTTTTTCCTGTCTACTTTCCTCAAGAAAAAAAAAATATCCTTGAAAACCCCAATAAGGAGGATGCAAGCAGCAAGAGGGAAGTCAGAACTGTAAAAACTGCATACAAAAGCAAAACAACAGTGAAGCCTTATTCTTTACCACACTTAGCAGGAAATTAAGTCCAGGCAGTAAGATTGCTTCTCCTATGGTCAGTCCCCTAGGTTTCATAGACAGTTCAGTTGGGATGCAAACCAGACAAGCTAGAGGAAATGCAAGAAACTACAGAGAAAACACAACAGTAGAGAATTTCCATTTCCCTGCAGAGGAAAACTAGTTAGTTAAGCTGATGACGACGACAGGACTGCAGAGTTTGTATACTGACCCCCTCACATTTCTTCTCAAAAGAAAGGAGAGGACTGATAATATTGCGATTACTGCCCCTCCTAATTAAGTATGTGACATTGCAGAACCATTTCTTGGGTGGATTTTCTTTTTTTTCCAGAAGCATATAATTTTACTGAATGTAATCAAGATTTCAAACTTCACTAACTATTGTTCACAAAATCACAGTCCTAATGTGCTCTCTGATACAGGACTGTATGAGGGATAAAATTGTTCTACTTAATTTGAAGAAAAAATATATCCATTTGTTTGATTCCGCCATGTAACACTTAAAATTGTTGCCTACAGATACAGAAAGGTATCTACTTCCTCAGATAAAATTAATTTTGAATATACTGTGTGCTCACTGGGGAAAAAGTGCATAAGATAATAAAGCTCACTCTATTCAGTTTGCAGATTCCTCTCTCTGTATTGCTGAGTCAATATGTGTATATTTTGTTGTTTCTTTCTATGGACTCCCTTGTTACTTTACTGTTCTTTCAATTTATATTTCAGCACTTTCAGAAAACAAATTATTGAGAAAAAACAATTTGCAAAGGTAAAGGAAAAGTTCAGCTTAAGTTTTCAAAGGCTATTCCTACCCTTCTTGACTGTTATATAATTTTCTAGAGTTTTGTTAAAATATCCATATTATCTGGTAATTTCTACACTGGCACTTCACTGGCAATGTAAATTTTTGAGGTAATTATAGAGTAAATTATCTAATGGTATATAATATCACTCTAGATTCTGTATAGGCATCTGTAGCTAAAAATTACAATATAATTACATACACATAAATGTTTAGTTGTCTAGCAATTATGGCATAATTGTTACAATGTTTCTTGCAAAACTGCTGTGTATGAGAATGTTTTGGTACTTCCAGTGCCGTGAATCTGGCTACATGTGTATTATCTTTGGAAGTTTTGAATTCAAAAAGATGACAACTGTTTAACCCACATTGGTCTTTATTTTTCAAAAAAAAAAATTTCCTACTTCTAAACTGAGAATGTAAATTAGGCTGGTTTTAAGCACATAGTTAAAAAAAGATCTTACCTCCAAAGTAGGTAGGACAAAGTTGCACATTTAGACTCATTTTCTTCAAACTAAATTGATTCCATTGAACAGCAAATATTTGTGCAACCATTTCAACTGAAGACATGACACTTGATCAATTTAAGCAACAGCTCCTTACCATAAGAGGCTGCAAAAACACATTTCCTCATAGTTTTTCCTTTACATTCATACCTTCGTCTGCTAATACTACTATATGTACCAAGTATGTCTTACATCATCAGCATGTCTTGATATTAGCCAGCAAAGTGTGCTTCTGCAGACAAATCTGAATATGAATTTGCAGTGTTCCTAACTAAAGTCCAGATTTATCTCTTATGATGCTGAGGCCAAGGTGATGGGGCTGATCTTGTAAGCCTTCCCCTCAGCATCAGAAGACAAAAGTATGAAAATTGTCAGATGAGGAGACTGAAACAAAGTCTCTCTGGAGCTGGGTGGCTTTTCCCAGTAGGCTTAAAAAGAGCAAGATTAAAGGGTGGCAGCTGTACCACCGCCTGCAGATATGACATTAAAAGAAAACAATGAGTCTGTGTTATCAGCTCCTACCAATTAACTGTAATTGCATTAGACATTTATTGGATTTGGTTAGTAAACAGTGTAGATAATTGTAAAAGGTTGTGGAAAAAGTTTAAAAATTAAGCCAAGTTATTAAATCAGATGTAGATGCCGGAGAAATATTTTGTAATTTTGGGACACTTGATATTTGACCCAGATCCATCAAGTAGAATTATTACATAAGAAACTCATCAGAGTATAATCTGTGAGACAGAGTTCTCTTCAGTCACAGTCTATAATTAAAGCATGGTATCAGGAGTGGAGGTTGAAAAAGAAGACTGACTTGAAAAACAGTGGAATAGAGGAGGAATAACTGGACAATTTGGAGCATGAATTTAAAAACCTAAAGAGGCTGTAACTCTCCAGGAGTACAACAGATCAGTGAAAAGGTTCAAGCAAGATAATTGTATCTTTGTGAAGCCAAGGGGAAACGCTGAAAAGAAAAATGGAATAGAACAAGTTTTCTCATTTTAATATTACAGAGTATGAGATTAATTTAAGAATCAACAATTAAATGAGCCAGAGCAAGCTAGTTAACATATTATGTTACTGAAATATAACCAAAAATATAATCCAAAAAGTGGATTCATTTAGTACATATTTGAGAGTACTGAGACAAATAGACTCTTCTGAAAGCTTTGACAAATCTTAACCTGAGATTAAACTGTAACAAGTATTAGAAACCTGTCAAAACCTGTAAGAAATGCACAGCTAAGGAAAAAAAAAAAAAAGGCATTAGATTTACATATTGGATTAGATTTGGAAGAAGAAAATGATTATTCCAGGCTGCATAACAAACAGAAAAATAAAAGGATGACAATACAAAAACCTAATCAGAATAAGAGAGCAGGAAACACAATGAAAAAAAAAACAGAATTTAGTGGTATTCAGCCTTTAGCAGAACCACTATATTCAAGGGAAGATAAAATTTGCCATAGGATTAAAACTACCTAAGATAAAAAGAGAGTTAAAAAAAGGAAGTAGAATTTGTAAGAAATGTTTAAACAATAGCCTTAGGTTATTCTGAAAACTGGGGAAATCCTCGTTCCACATACATCCATTGCTCATAGACAAGTTAATGTATTTTAAAATGCAAGCAAATATTTTAAAGTGAAAGCATTGTCTTATTTACAGACATGGATAGGAAAAGTTCAGGTAAGTCAGAAGAGGAATTTGTTCTATTGAGGGAAAATAAAGGCAAAACAAATCTTGACAAGACAGAGTTTGAATTGTTTCTGGAGATGGAGCACATATTGCAGGGCTGAAAGTGTGTCAGACCCTAAATCTCACTGAGAGAGATTATAGTGCAGAGACAGAGGGTTGAGAAGATGGAAAGTAAAAATGACAAAGACAAAATGGGACTAAGTGAAACTACAGAACAGCAAAGGTATCAAAGGAGAATTTAGGGGTAGGGTAACCACAAGGACAAAGCCATGACATTCTGTCCCATAAAATGTAAAATTTATTTATTAACCAGGATGGGTATAGTGGGTGGGTAGCGATTTCTGTTCTACAACACACAAATGTGCGTATGTTGTAGAGATACACCCCCATCAGCCAAGGCCTTGGGTCCAGCAGTGAGCATCATGGCAGCCTCGGGGCAACAAGACTCCCCACAGCTGGATGAAGCACCTGAGCTTTGACTTACTCCATATTTAAAGCCAGCTAACTATTTCTGCCGGGGTTTCTCTTACTTTCTGCTATCCAACCCTAAATATGTTATGAGGGTGTAGAGTTCTTAAGAATCCCTTTGTGTCTTGGTTTCTTTCCCATGCACAGCTAAACCATTAAAGAAGGGCATATGTAGTTCAGAGGTTCTGGATAGGGCTTCCCCATAACAATTATTCGTGCCTGGTTTATTTTCCCACAATGTACCATAATAATCAAAATGATTAAGAGCTGGGTAGATGTAGTCGAGGTCTCGTTTAAGTGATTCATATTTTCAGGTAGGCTTCAATACATCACACAAAGGAAAAAACATATTCTTAGCAAGTCAAGAAGTTATGTAAATAAAATGCTAACATAATACTGACTCTTAAAAAATGGTATTCATATGACAATGAGATTCAAAAATGTTATACATACTGCATATAAAAACAAGGAAATTTTATAAATGGTCATCATTCATGAAGAAGTTTTTCTACGTGCTGGAAAATACATATTGATTTTGGATTATGATTCTCACTTAGCAGAAGGATAAAGAATAAAACCCACAAGCATTACAAATTTAATTTCATGTACAAATCAATATTTGCAGGATATGACATGAGACACAGTAATGACATATAAGAAGCAAGTTTTAATACTTTGCAAAAGTCTTATTTTAGGAATCTTTTCTCATCTCCATGACAGGCACAGTCAAATGCAAAAAAGAATTTCAAAATTTTTTGAAGGATTCTTAAAAACTTGCTCTGATACCTCAGATCTGTACTTGGTCCTGGTAAGTTATAGGACAGTACCTCTTGAATCTAAATTCTCAATGGCCTGATGTTAATTAGAAAAGGAAAGGAAAAAATTAGACCAGTGCTATTAAAAGTAGGAGTATTGTGGATTCCTGTTAAGCGTAATGAAAACAACAAACAAAAAGGTCAAATACATTAACTATCTCGTAACACAGTCACTTGACTGTGCATTCATACATGTAAAATGTGACCTTTTTTTGCCACGAAGCAACCCCTTTTTGTGAACATTGTTAGACACCAGTGCCTGATGTAAAAGCAAAACAGAAAGAATAGAGCCAAGGTGAAGAAGTTCAGGCACAACACCATGTGGACTAGGTGTTAACGAAGGAAAGGTCTAAGCAGAGCAATACAGGGACCAAGCACAGCTCTGTAGAAACTTAAATACATGCAGCCCCTCAGAGATCTCAAAGATATAAGCTACCAAATCAGAGACTAGCTGAAAATACAGATACATATTGTTTTATGTATTTTGTATACACTGTATACATTTTATATGTGTACATTTATTTCCTTTGGAAGAGGGAGTTGTGGAGTATGTGCCCCTAAAGAAGCTCCAAGCATTTTGGTTTGAAGTCCTGCAGCCTGGGAGGCCGGGACACAAAGATCTCTCCCTGCCTCACAAGGGCCACTATCACTTACACTGAGTTTATTTATCAAAACAAGCTTAGACTCACAGACCTCAGTTATCACTCACCAAGAACCTTTTTCTGACTGCATCACCTTGTGTGATGGTGGCTATACTGATCTGTAGCCTGATGGGTGACCTGGTCGTGTGCAGAACTTCTAGTCTATGCCTTCCTAGTTCACCAGACCAGAATTAGGAAATCAGATTAGTACTTCTGAAGAGAGAGTAGAATTGCTTTTAATTTTCAACTTAAATTCCTGTATCTTAATAAGGTTTATATGGCAATTAAATATGTAATATTAAAACATCACAAAATATAATAAGTAGGGGTTTTTTTCTAGTTGTCTGCAATGCAGTAACTTTTAAACAATGAATATAAAATCAAATACATTAATAATTAACTATAATTATTTTATTGGAACTACAATAAAATAATTCAAGAGACTCAAAATACATGCAAACAATACACGGAGCAGAAATGCAGATCCCTGACATAATTGTCCGGCTGCATCAAAATAGAAACAGATGGATTCATCAAGACCCTGTCAGTACCCATGGTGTGCAACTGTCGTCCTCAGGAATTTTGCTTTCACAGCACACCAACTTCTGCATATGAGGATAGGCAGAGAAAAGGTGATGTTACTGGCCAAAATAGGGAGAAAGGCAGCCAATAAGAGCAAATATGAAACCTCCTGTTTGCTAAGTTGCTCTGGCCAGAGTCCTACACTTCTAGCTCTGAGCACTTTGATGCTGAAACAGAGATTGAAAAGTCTAATTTTCTCCCTCAGAATCTGTGCTCCTTCAAGCAGTACTTCCTAACTGAGGTACTTAAGGTCACCCTAAGAAGCCTGTCTTTCCCAAGCATATGCAGTGGGTGCTGAAAAGACTGACATTTCTAAAACGAAAAGATAAGCAGCGAGTAAGCTGTGCATCATGTCCTTATGTACTGAATTATTTCTGAGTGGTGTTGAACTCAGAGTTTAAGATGACAAGGTTTGGGAAACTCCAGATAGCTTAAATTATCTGCCGACAAATTCAGTTTTACTTAAAGTGCAAGCAAGGGTACTATATACAATGCAGGAGCTGCACAGGGCCTTCAGCTTTTATACACTGTAATTTCCTGAAAGTAAGGACCATTCAAATAGCCATACACAAGGTGGTTTCTTTTAATCTTTTAAAAAGTTCCATTGTTAGGCTTAAAATTGTTCAGAAATGTTTTTCCTTTAAGCAATTTCTAATGGCTGTCACTATGATTTAAAGTCTTCTACAGAATCTCTCACATAAGGTATGGCTGCCTAAATTACTTTGGACCTAATTTTAGATAAACTGCTATGGCAAGTGTTGAATAAATGCATGAGTAAGCAAAGAAAAGCCAAACAGATATTTAACATTTGTGACTGGTGTTATCTTTCCAGAGTATTTGAATAGAAGTGGTTTAGGTTTGTTAATTAGGTTCCATACAAAAAATTCATGTTCAAAGATATTACATTGCATTCATCATCCCTCTAAAAGGCTTGTCATTGCATTACCACTGGCAAGAAAAACAGCTTAACGCAGATCGATGCCAGATGCATCTCACTAAAAGACACCATCTCATTCCTTGGTACAATAATGGAAAGTATGAGGGGAAGTCTCAAGATGAACATATATTTAAGCCAAGATTATTTTGCTGGGAAAAAAAAAAAAAAAAGCAAAACACCCACTCAAATGAAAAAGATACTGTGTTAGAAAAGTTTATCTTCTATGCTGGTCTTTTCATTAATAAAGCTTCGAGGAGATTGTTCCATGACAACTGTGTCTTTCAGTCTGTTCTGTTAACTTAAAAAAAAAAAAAAAAGCTACAATAATAAAAAGTTCTGACATTAAATCTTTCATTTGAGGGAGAGGAAGAACCAAGCAAGTGCACAGAAACATTGAACTCTGAGGTCTTTGCACACCTACAGGTTCCCTGAGTTGTCACCCTGAGTTAGGGGACTGAGTATTTAGCCTAAGGCTCCTATGGCGTAGAAAATGTATGTCCCTAAATCAAGGACATATACCATAACAGGTGACTATAAAGGACTCTCTGCTTTAGTTACAGGGTCACAGATAGATATTATTTCCTTTATTTTCATTGTCAGTTTAATTTCACCCTTTATTTTATCCAGTCAGAACCATAAGAATCACATCATTTGTACTGGAAATCACAAAACATCCAACTTTATCTAACTTTTGCCAGCCACTGAAAATTGGTTTTTAGAGCTACAATTCCACTTGTCCAAATCCCTTTGAAATCAATGGGATTTTCAGAGCAGAGTGACTGGTAGATGGGGCCCCTAATCAATAAGGAGAGCAAATTTTGAGTACATATTAAAGGTACAAATGTTATAGGTCTCAAGATGAACAATATTAAATACATCAGGCATTTTTTTCGTGTACCAAATGTACCTAAAAAAATCAATTAAAAGAAAAAAATTGCCTTCTATAAATAAGCAACAGCTGTATTTGCTGTCTAAACCATGTCTCTCATTTGACTGTACTGTACTGCAGTTCAGTTCACATTTTACAAACACGAACGGGTCACTGGAGAGGCACAAATCTCACCTTGTAACTCCTTGTCATGAGCTAGTTTCTGATCATTATCAATTTAAACCTCCAAAAACTGTTGTTTTGCTGGTTGCCAGTGGCAGCACATCTTCAAATGGCAGCTCTAGATCAGCAAGGCTGGGGGAAGATGTGTCTGTGACCTTTCAGCCTGTCTCATGATGAGAGCAGTGGGTAAGGAGGGAAATGGCTCAGCAGGGCAGAAGTAAGCTCTATACTGAGAGAAGACTGGTTTCATCCACACCTTGTCATAGTGCCTCTGAGAATACCCCTAATGCCAAATGGTGTCCCAGCAACACTGTCCATGCTTTAGAGCACCCTCCTGGGTGTCCTGAGTAAAGTCCAGAAGAGATACATCAGAAATTCTCTCTGGTGGGTTACACCCAGCAATGTGGATGACTAGCATCAGCAAAAACCCTGCTTGAGACACCAGAGCTCAGGCAACCTGCACCCTGCAATGCCATGAGGAATGCCATGCCCCAGTGATCCACGCATGGATACCTTGGGGATATTAGGGTTATATCCAAACTCATCAGGCTAATAAAAGGTCCTTCGGGATGATCAGTCTTTTGCAGTCTCCCATCTTGAAAAACTATCGCTGTTCTTGTACATATCGGGGGGGAAAAAAAAAAAAAAAAAAAAGTAGACCCTCTAGTAATTATCCAGCTGGGAATTCCCCTACCACCAGAATGGGAATGGAGGTCACATTGCTGGGTGACCAGCGATGTGTGGCTTGTTTTTTACAAGTGCAAATACCAGTATATTTGCTTTGATATTTTTATTAATAAAACATTGTGGCCAATGAGGAATATTACCTCTTACACATATAGTTATCATGAACGTTTGTAGTAGACAAGAAAGCCCGCCTCCTGGGTACATTACATCTCTACAGTATTTTGCAAGGATATATCAGGTTGTACAAGTGTTGTAAAGCCACACAAATGATACAGTTACAGCAATCATTGACCTGTGGATTCTAGCCTTCTGTGCCATGTAGTAACTGTAGTAACTATTTTTTCTATGCTCTAGGGAGACAGTGCTACCAATCTCTGGTATGAAGTCTCCCTGCCACACCTGATTCAAGCTACTGACAGTATAATCAAAGTAGCCTTTCCCTTCCTGTAATTATTTGCCAAGTTTTGTTCATGTGAGTTGGAATAACCCCATAATCCCACCAGAGAAGCAAGTGATGTGCATCCATAATGTTGTAGCTTTCAGAGGTGTGGATGCCTGGCCAACCAGACAAGCCCTGGGAATTTCAGAGAATTCATCGCAGACTGTGACTAGGGGAAAGCTGAGCTAGCTAGGGCTTTCACCTTGACTAAGCTTTGGAGTACGTTGCAAGAGTAACAGAGACAGAGACAGCTGGTACATGCTGTGTATGTACTTGTATGGTAAGTATATACAAGGATTGCACATGGACCAGACAAGGAGGATGAAAAATAAGTGCTATGGCAAGGCTTGTGGATAAGAGTCATCCTTAAGAGCACTTCTGGAAGTAAGCATGACTCAAGCTTTCTATAAGCATGCTGACAGCCTGCAGTGCAGGTGCTGCTGGGGATTTCCATGCCTGCTGCTCTCAGAGGGGAGGCCTCAGGGAACAGCATAAGACAGCATGGTAGCCATGGCCAATTCCACCTGCAGAGGAGCCACGCTCCAGCAGATTAAGGCACTCAATGATTAGAGTGTGCTGGTGTCACAGAACATTTCACTCTCAGCATAGCCATAAGGACAGTACCGCAACGAGTGCTTATATAAGAAAAGACTTTCTCTGACAAGCTGATCAGATCCCCCTCAGGTGGTTGGGGTCTGATTCATCACTCTCTGCTCCTCTACCTCTGTAACAGAGCAGCTTTAATTTAAAACAATTTGATTCCACATGGAAAACCAGTACAATACAGAAGTAAATCAAGTGTTCAGTATTTACATAAAGACCAGTATCTTCAGCCAGTGAAAACTGGAGTGGTTCTGCTGAAGTCAGTGGAGTTTTACTGATTTACACTAGCTTGGGCTCTGCTCTAATATTTTAGAAATAATGGTCTAAAGCCTCAGATAATGTATGCCAGAACAACACCATCAAAATCATACACTGACTAACGATCTAAACTTTTATTGAAATAAGTATACTAGAATTCTCCTTTGGTTTGTTTAAAACATTGGAAAACAGTAACCAGGTTGTTGATTGGTATACTACTAACTCACAGTCACAGTACTTCAGATGCTGCATGCTATATGGTTGCAGTTTGTATATGTTTGTACCCAGCAACACAGGAAAAGTATTTCAGAGCAGTTACAGAATGAGTAGTAAGCAAGTAAACCTGCCCTATGGCAATCCCTCATCTTGCATCTCTCATTGTGCCAGATTTCAGAGTGAATGCTGCATATGGATTTTTCCTTCTGGAGCATAAGGTCCTATTTTCATTTTGGTTTGGTTTTTTGTTTTTTTCTTTTAGCTTCAATAAGTATTCCTTACGGCTCAGGTGCTTAATAAAGGATAGGGAAAAAATAAATGTGCAAATATGAAATTGAAAGTTCCATTAATTTCATAAGTTTTTGGCATTTTTTGAGGTATCTTGGTTTAGTATAGTTTCTGAGCAGAAGATACTTTATGTCATAGGCAGGTACACATACACTTTTTCAAAGTCTGTAGGTGAGCTATATTTGCACAGAGATGGGAAAACTAAGTATCAACTATCCAGCTCATTTTTCTCTACTCCGTACTCCTTAAATCTGTATGTGTTATGATGACAGTTATTACTGAATTAGTGCATGGTCTCTAACAATGCGTTAGACACTGCAGAAATTCTAGCCACATTCAGAAGCAGCATACAAACTCAGGCGTACTACCTGCAAATGATCACGCATGGGGATAAATTCAGATGACTGAGTTCAGTTTTTTTTACTTATGTGAGCAAATTAACTCATGAATTAAAGACCTTTAGGCTGTTAAATTTTGAATTTAATTTCAAAAATGAAATGCTGACCTCTTAAAGTCAAATATAGAGTTGGCAACATTGATTTTGGTGGTAGTTTTACCACAATGGCAACAGATGGATCAGTCCGGGTGGCAGAAATGCTAAATAAATGAACAAGACAATAAGAAGGTAAATTCAGTTGTTCAGCTGAGGCACAATAGTTATGATGATCCAGTTAAATCCAGTTATATGTTTCCATGTTGTTTTTCAGCTTAAGGAAATATACATTGCAGTAAAATTGTAGGAGAAGGTAAAGAAATCAAAAGAGCCCATAGTAAGGGTTCACTTCTGTCCATCATATAATACAGGGATTACTAAGAACAATAGCATCAATGAGAAGTCAATGCAAATGTATATGCCTGTGCAGGGAAGCAATTCTAAGGATAAGGAGACATCACTAAAATGACTTAACCACGAGTAATTGCACCAATAACCTTGCTTATGTATGTCAGGGAAATCTTAGTCACTCTACCAGCTTCAATCATATTGTACTGATTAACCAACAAAGGATCAACCTACTGGGTCAAAACCATTTCATTTTTTCAGGGCTTTGTGGGTTACATTTGAATGATTGTTTTCATACCTAAAATCTGCAATGCATTTGAAAACAGAGTTTGCAGAACAGAGTTGGAAAATATTTAGTAACACAGACCATATTTTGATCCCATAAAATCTGAGAAGCTTAGAAATCTACTCTAGTACATTTTTTTTTCTTCTCAGGAGAAGAAACAGACAAGGCATTAAAATCTCTGAAACTGATGAAACTCTGTCTTGTCTCTCACAGTTTGACTCAACTTGGCATATCTACAATTCACGCTTATATGTAAGTTGGTAGCAATTTTATCTATATTGTACCTATATAATGCAAAATTATGATTGCTGCATCCTGCATTCCAACTTACCATAATTCAGTAAGACACAACATACGGCCATATTACGCATTAACTGCTGTAAAGTGATACTCTTGGGAAGGTAGATTGCACAGAAAATATTTGCTTCCCATCACAGATATCCAGTCCCCCATAAGCCATATCTGATACCTTATGCCTGATGCTTTGATATATGGATAGATTTTGGTAGCAGCTTGGAATCCATCTACTAATCAAGTCATATCAGCAAAGAGAAGTGTTTGTGTAATAGGCTCGGCTGTACACTATGGAGGGTCACAACAGTGGAAAAAGAAGTGGTAGGAGCATTGTCAAAAAGATAAAAGGAGAGCTAGGAACAGTGAACAAAGTCTCACAAAATTTGTGATATGCACATTTTCAAATTATTCTCTTCTCTGCCTTTTTTTGTCTTTTAATAGCACTTGTGTCTATACTTTTCTTTCTTTTCACCCTCTACTTGGTGTTACCTTAGTTTTAATTTCATTGTTTCTCTCTGGTCTCCACAGTTTTCCCACTTAGATTCTAAATCAAAAGGCTATGCTGAACTCCTCCCCTTTTTAAACCCTTTTGCAATTACAGCTACATTGGGATAGGCTCCAGTCTTATATCCGGTCCCACTCCAACTACTTTTGTCAACAGAAATTTGTTTTTAAGAACATGCTCTTAATGACTTTCTGGAAGCATGTTGTTGACACAGACAGGTCCTCTATCTCGAGACCTTATATTTTCCAAAAATCAGCAGAAGTCTTAAGCCTGAATGAACATGATTTTTCCCTGGTTAAACAGCTGAGACAGTCCTGTGAGTCATACTTTAGAACGATTGTACTGTGCTGTCTGACTGGGTGCTGTGGACGAGTTATTGGAAGGGAGGAAATACTCTTTGCCCTTCCCCTCCCATCCCATAAGAAAAAAGGAAAAAAAAAAAAAAAAAGGTATGTATAAACTAGCCCCCCAAAAACCTACAGTTCTGATTACATGAGGAAGGGAAACTAGAAGAAAAAAAAAACAATAAATATATTGAAATAAACCATTTGCTTTGTTCTCAGTAGTTCTGTGGGTGCAGGTGTGCCTATTAGAAGACAATCCCCAATTGTTCCCTTCTTTGACAGGCTGATATGAGTGAGTATTTAGTCTGTAGAGAATGAAAATGTCACACATACCTTTAGGCTTTTTCTGTATAGCTGAGTTTGAAGCGATTTGATGGCTCACAGGGCTGATTTAGAATTGCCATAGTCATGGTCAATACCTGACCTCCTAAGGACTTGCTAGTGGCCCAAAAGGATAAAGTATTCTCTATACTCTCTATTTAATGCTTCCTGTCACCATGTAAGTAGTAGAAAAAAAGTATACATGAAGAAATTTAATTTGCTTATAATTTTGATAGGGTATTATTAAGTATCAACAAGCAATAAAAACAAAAGTATTATAACTTTATTTTGTAAGAAAAAAAAAAGAAGTTTCTTATTGATGCTCAGCTTAGATGATTGGCTTATATTGATATGCACAGACATGTCATTTTTTTGTTCTTAATGAGTATGACCTATAGTTTACTTCAAGTTAGGAAAGTATTCTTCCTAGGACAGAAAAAGCAATGGACATTGCTTTTCCCAGTTCTAGTTTACTAGACTTAAAATATCTCACATATGTGACTAGGAAAAAAATCCATCCTTAACCATAATAAACCCTGGCTTTGTGTGTAACTGTCCAGATTTTGAATCTTATTCATATCATGCCTCTAGCACAAACCAGAGCTCCAGTCCTGCAAACTGGCATATGCCCATGACTCACTTTACATAACCTCACATATACCTAAATTTACACAGCTAATCTGTGCCACCAAGCACAACTATTCTGAGAGAAAAATAAAATGTATTCATCAATATTTCAGGGATCAGGGATTCCTATGAATCGGTCCAAGAATTAATTCATCAGTGAATGTAAGATATTTAAAAAATAAGACAGTGTTTTCAGAAGAGCGTGCCTGAGCTATTGTGCAAAAGGCAGACTCACAGAATCTTATCTCACAAAGCATTGCTGACAAAGATCATCCAACAACACTAGGTGGAGGATTCTTCAGGGATGAAGTGCTGTTATTACAAAAAGAAGAGGGGAAAAAGAAAAATATGGGAGAAATCAAATGTGTTATGTTTGGAAAATTGTTTGGAAGCAAGCCATCTTTTTCTTACTGTCACTGCTGGAATAAATGCAAGAAGCTTTCATCTGTAACGGTGTTTTCAAGTCTGCAAAAAAACCCCATTTCCTCACACAGTTGCCAAAATTATTACTTAGGAAGGAAATTGAGGAAACAACAATAACACAATTATAACTCTTCACTCTGCACTGTAAATAATGACTATCTAATTGCCATCACTGAGTTTGAACAGAGCAGAGTTTTTTTAAACAAAGAGGGCTAGCTTCATCATTGGTGAATGTTGGCCTTGCAAGCCTACTTGTCATTCTCTACTCCTCTCCCTAGAGTCATAGCCAGATGATTTATTTATGCACAGCTTTTTTGCACAACTGGAGGTGCTGAACTGTGAAAAATTATAGGTAAACATTTGGGGCTTTAAATTATGGACATCTCCTCTAAGGTACCTTAGTTAACTTTGTGCGAGCTGATTTTCAAAGCTACTGAGAGCTTCTGATGAGTGTCTGGGAGAGTCACGTGTTTTCATCCTGTTTCTACTTTTAACATTTTTTTGTGTGTTTGGGACAAAAAATTATCTTCTGCCAAAACAGTGTACCTGGAGTGACACATCCTTCCCCAATTTATTGCCTCCCCTTAGGTAAGCAGTAACCAAAAGCTTTTAGCATCAAAAGGTTATGGGGGAATTAGTATGAAACAAATCCGTATCTCTCAGACAAATCCTAAAAGACAGCTATCCACACAATAAAAGTCATTGATCCTGAATATTCTTTAGGAACTGATTAATAGATCCCATTTTTAAAAAAATCTACCTTTATCAGCAGTCAGTACTACTGTGGTCATCGCTCTCAGGAACCACCTATCCCAAAAAATAGGAGACAAAGAAATGTCCTGAATATGTCTCATAAAACATTTTTATAAATGTGTTCACATCTAGCTATTTCCAGTTATTATAGGTTTTAGAGCTTGACCATCATCCCTGCTTTCTTTTCCATCCAAGGTGAGCAGTGATGCTGAGTCTTTGGAAAATTTTTAAACAAAATGCTTGAAACTTCCTCAGGAAAAAAAAAAAATGTTCATAATGCCCATAGAGTGACTTTGATTTGAATATTTTATTATGAATTTAGTGATTCAGGTAGAAGCATCTGTCTTTAAAGGCTTAGGTCCCATTAATTTTGACATTACTCACTTTCCCCTCCACATTCTCTTAGATCATGTGATGTTTCACACTTAGCAATGAAAATTACACTGCATAGCACATTAAGTTCCTTATTTTCTATTAGGTGGTATTGCTTCTCTTTCAGCTGTGAAATGTTACACTCTATTTCTTCACATGGATGGAATAGATGCCACTAGGAGGAGAATATTGACTCTTATCTCTGCAAATATGTTTATTATATTGTGCCTTTGACAAATATACAGCTGAATTAAGTCAATATTTCTGATGGAGAAAGCTACAAACTCAAAGCTGCAAATGTTTACTAAAATGAGAAGTTTTACTCCTACACTTGTGCATAATAGGCACCATAAATTGGTTGCAAAACTGGGCCTAAAAGCTTATGCATTTGGAAAAATTTTGCTGTTCTACCATTAAAGTGCGTAAGAATCAGACCAGATAAGCTTACAGGTAGTTTGCTAAACCTCTGAGAAAGTCTATTGACAATGCAATGAGAGAGAAACTACTCTGCTATTGGATATATTGTGACTTCTGCATGGCTAAGTAAAAAGAGTTCATAGCCAACAGTTTAACAAATTTTCTGAAAATAATATCGGAGAGTACTAAATTAATTCAGTCCTTAGTTCTGGAATGTATCGGGCAAAAGTCCCAAGATGAAGTCATACTTTGGGCTACTGCTTTCTATCTGATTCTGTAATAGCACAATTGGATGTAACAATATAAAGATTTGGTCTTGCCAGACATCCAATGTGTACTTGGCATATACAAAATATCATATCTACATGGCTTAGATATGACAATACTCATCAATCAGCAGTTTTAAAATAGTGCCACAAGTATCACCTCCCTGATTCTGACACTTTCTTGTAACCTACTGATTTATGTTAAAATGATTGCCTGTGGAAACTGCTGAGCATTAGCTTCTACAAGTTGTTTTAAATATCTTGCAAAGATTGGCACTAAATATAAAAAACTATTACTACCAATTGTTACTTAATGATGGCCTGTCTTCAGTGTAGAAACAAAACAGGGTTTGTATGGGTGGTTCTGTCACACAATATACTAGCATTTTTTCAATATATTTACATGGAGTAATAAAAATGAAACTTGACTTACTGCAGTGTTCAATTTTGATTAAAGAGATGGTGATTGTCATGAATCAGGAGTAACTTGAAGTTGAAATGACCCTTTCAATAGACTGTGACTCTTCAGATAAAGACAGTTTTGTTTGCATCACTACTTTTCCCTCTAAATATCAGTACTTTATTGTTAGCCTACATAAAGAGACCTCTTTTGAGTAAACCAATGTCCACAATTACTTATTGGTGATTTGTAATCAAGGAGCTTTTTTACAATATATTTTCTTGGTGTATACCTGTCCAGAGAATGAAAGTTTAATTTCACAACAAATTTTGAGAGTTTTAACATCTCTTTTCCTTTCTTACTCAAAAAAAAAGATCATTTCTGCAATTTTATTTTTAAAAAGTTACTCAGTTTGTCGTCTTGACTCAGTGTTTGAAAGTTCTTTGCATCTTTATCTGTAGCTCTTTACTTCAAACTAACATTAAAATTTCACAAAGTCTACATATAAAATCTCATTTAAAATAACTGTGTGGCTGTAAAACCTCATATTGCTATTCTTTTCCCATCCTCCTCCTCTACACTGTTCCTAAAAAATTCAGACATTCTATTGAATAGAACTGTTTCATTCCAGTAAAAGGCTGGGTATTGAACATGGAAAATTTTATATTGAACAAGAAAATCATTATTTTGTATAATCTTACACTATTTTATTATACGAATCTCTATATAAACCAGCTTAACTGAAGATTCTACAGCTTTTACGTTGATTTCCTTCAAATAAAATGTAGCCCAGGACTCAATACAGGGACCAATCCCTTTCATCATCTTCATTAATCACCTGGATGATGGAACAAAGCACACCCTTAGCAAGTTTGCAGGGGATACAAAACTGGGGGTAGTAGCCGATATGTCAGAGAGTCATGTTGCCACCCATGGGGACCTTTAACAGGCTAGAAAATTGGGCTGACAGGAACCTCATGAAGTTCATCAAGTAGAATTGCGAAGCCCTGCACTTGGATAGGAATAACCCTGGGTGTCAGAACACGTTGGAGGCAGGAAGGCTTGAAAACAACTTTGGACAAAAAGCCCTGGGACTACTGGTGGACCCCAAGCTGACCATGAGCTAGCAGCATGCGCTAGCAACAGTGAATGCCAACAACCTGCTGGACCCCCTTAGGAGGAACTGTTATCATCAGGTTGAGGGAGGTAATTCTTCTACTCTCGTCAGCCCTGGTGAGATGCATCTGGAGTGCTGGGTCCAGACCTGGGCTCCCCAGTACGTGAGGGACACGTAGCTACTGGAGAGAGTCCAGTTAAGGGTCACTAAGATGATTAAGGGATTGGAGCATCTCTCCTATGAGGAAAGGTTGAGAGAGCTGGGACTGTTCAGCCTGGAGAAGAGAAAGCTCAGGGGTATCTTATCAATGTGTATAGATTCTTGATGAATACAATTAAAGACTCCTTACAGTGGTACTTTGTGACAGGACAAGAGGCAGTGGGCACAAACTGGAATACAGGAAATTCTATTTAAACGTAAGAGACCTTTCACTCATATGGTGGTTGAACACTGGTGCAAGTTTCTCAGAAACGTGAAGTCTCCGTCCCTGGAGATATTCAGACAGTGACCAGTGCTCTAAACGATAAATCTTTAAGCAAAGGGGTTGGACCAGGTATCTCCAGAGCTCACATCCAGCCTTGTCCTCTGCATTATTCCATGAAAATGAATCAGGTTGTGTGTCAAGTGCATTACTGTGTAAATGTCTCCTAACAAAAGTAAAGCCTGCAAAACCAAGCCCTGTTTCTCTTAATATGTGACTTTCATCTGTTTTCCCTGCTGATCTTCAGAACTGTGCTCCTTACTGGACATTTAGTTTGAGTGTTACCCTTGTGAATCAAGAGCTTGTGCTTTTTTCTAAGTGACAGGTTGTTATTTAGACTTTCTCAATTAGCTGACCTGTTGTTTCTAACCCTGCAATACCAGCAGAGAAATATTTAGAAAGGAGGCAAGGGGCAAGGACCTAGATCCTTTTGCTCCTCTCACTTGTAAGCAATCAGTTCGCCTAGCAGCTGTCATCTGAAGTCAATCCACTGGCTTTACAAAGTGCATGCAATCTCAGAATTGTTTCCTCAGAGGATGCTGCATCCAGCAAATAAATTGGAATGAAGCTTATTCACCTATGGGCCATTATAACAACAGTGGCACCTTGGGAGGGCAAGAAACATACAGCAAATTTAATCTGCAACTAACAGGCTAAGTCTATTCGACATGGAAGAGGAAGAAAATCAAATCAAAACAAAACAAAAACCAAGCTAAGAATTGAGGAAAGACTGAAAGAGTTGGGGCTGTTCAGCCTGGAGAAGAGAAGGCTCCAGGGAGATCTTATAGCGGCCTTCCAGTACCTGAAGGGGGCCTACAAAAAAGCTGGGGAGGGACTTTTCATAAGGGCAGTTAATGACAAAACAAGGGGAAATGGCTTTAAGCTGAAAGAGGGTAGGTTTAGATTAGCTATTAGGAAGAAATTCTTCACTATGAGGGTGGTCAGACACTGGAACGGGTTGACGAGAGAAGTTGTGGATGCCCCCTCCCTGGAAGTGTTTAAGGCCAGGCTGGATGAGGCTTTGAGCAACCTGATCTAGTGGAAGGTGTCCCTGCTCATGGCAGAGGGGTTGGAACTAGATGATCTTTAAGGTCCCTTCCAACCTTAACCATTCCATGATTCTATGATTCTATGAATTAAAGACAGAAGCATCTCATCGGAAAAGCTTTTCTTTCTCTGTCTCTGAGTACAGGACCCATTTTTATTTCTGGTGGGTTGTTTTTTTCCTTTTTTTCCCCCTCAAGTGCTCTTGTTTCTCGGCCCCACTGTGCTTGCTAAATTGATTTCCAGCAATGGTTGAAGAGTGTGAACACTCCTTTATTTGCAGGATGTCAAGGTGCATGCAGGTTCCCTCTAGGCTACCTGGAGGGAAAAGGCAGTGGCCTATGCAATAAGCAGGCATCCACAGAAATACTTTAGGCCTTCATGATCCTCTTGGGGGGAAGAAAAGCTTCAGGCTTCTTCAGTCTATAAGAGCAGAGGTTCAGGCCTCAGTAGCTTTGTGCTAAATACTGCATAGAAAGGAATGTGGAGGAATGTGGAGGAAGAAAATATATCTGAGGAATGTGAAGAGGAAAACAAGGGGAAGGATTAAAATAATTGGAAGAACTGTTATGAATTTATATTTTTCCTGGGTTACAACCTATGGCTAGTGATGATGACATAGTACTATTTTCTACAATCTGTTGCAGAAATCTTGACTAGCATCTAGCAGCATCTGTGACCAGCATAATTCTACAGGTATGCTTCCAAACCTTCTTCTTGTTATGCAATCTAATTCTTCTGGTGGAAAGACTCCAAGCACTGTTCTGCAGTTATATCTGGGTAATATAGTTTGTTTACAATGCAACACAGGCTGTGTTGCTTCAGGGGTGAACCAAATAAGTATATTCTATCTCACATTAAATGGAAGAAGATGAACATCACCTATGGCATGTGATCTGCTTTGGCACACTGCTTTGGCAACTTTTTACAAAGGAAGTACCAATTCCTATCTATATCCTGTCATCCATCCAACAAAGCAGGAATTTTCAATTTCATTTTTCCTGGCTGTCCTCAGACACACATGTTACAAAATATAAGGTGCATAATTGCTTTTTCCTTGTTTTACTGGCATTTCTTGTCCCATACTGATATCAAAGGCTGAATATAGCTACAGTCAGAGAGCCAGTGAGAACTTGATGCTGAGCAAACTGGTCCCAATATGAATAGGAATCTTGGAAAGCATGCTTTGGAGCTAAATCACTCTCTCATAGACTAACGTATGGGACCCTGTAATGAGAAGAGGAAGGTTATAGCTAACTTATCTGTTTAAGGGGCTCCCAATTGTTTCCATGCATCCAGGACATTACCTTTCAAAAGTCTTTATTTTCTCTGCATCTTTCTTTCCACTGAAGAAGACCAAATGAAATATCTCATGATGTATTGCGGTACTACTTCCATAAAAAGGGATCACTCTGGAGTGGCATAAGACTTTTTTGTTTCCATTCCCTCTCTGTCTGCTTTCTAATGAACTAAATATTCTTCCTCTGATACTTTGTAGCATGCTTTAGGATATAAATTTCCAGACTTCTGGAACACATAACATCCAAATTGCTTTGGCCTGGGCTATTCCATCATCCCACCTGCACCACTCTGCCATGTCACCATGACTTTGCTTTATTCTTCACTGGTTTTGTGTATCTTGCATTGTTTTCCAGTATTTGTCCAAAATTTCAAAATATGTTGAATAACAACTGTCTTTATTATAACCATTGTACATATCTCTGTTTCTCTCTTATAATACCTTCATTACAATCTAGGAAGTGGGCTGTTTGGGAGATGTTAGGGGAAACATTTAATTTCTCTCCTTTTAGATTCAGTTGTGTGTTTTGGAGATGATATCCCTAAACTCTCTCTGGATATGTTGCTGATATACTCCTGTGGCAATCTTTTTCTACTATGCCTCTTTGTGTTTCTGGATACTTGTATGGAAATACTAATAATATTGTAATTAAACCTTTAAGTTTCAACAGTATCGGAGCCTCCTATAAATCAAACTAAATATCTACTCAATTATATTCCTCAAAAACTATCTATGGTTTTAAATCAAACAGTGTAATTTGGAAGTAAAGTTGTGCCTGATAATAATAATTCAGAAAACACAGCTTCTTTTTGACTAATAGGTAAAAATTACTCATCATTCTAAACCTGATATTAATACTAATATTGGTATCACACCACTGAGATGAATTCCCTGCTCATGAAGTGTTATCATTGCAGACATATGGCAAATTGGTTGTTAACTTCTAAAACAATTGATATGCCTTTTATTATTACAATATTCTGTTTCAACAAAATAGTGCCCATTTTCCAATGAAGAACTGTTTTAATGATTTTATGCAGAAATACAACTAATGAAAAATAATTACAAGAGACTTCTGAATTCAGTTTTTTATTCTCTCTTCCAGTAATAATCATTACAATATCACAAAATTATGTCTTATGAAGGTGACACGAGTACAATTCAGTCTGTGTTTCAGGCTGCCTACCATAAATAGGAAAAATGGCATTAGTATCAGGCGATTGTCCTACAGTGCTTGGGTTGTCCAGCAAATAGAAGCATTAGAATAATTTATTCATTCTATTACATTTGGCATATGCATTTACCTGAAACATTCATCTTTGCCAGTTACTGTTCTCTCTTGATATGAACATCCAAATGGGGAAATGAGAGCCCCTAACTTAGCCTAAAATTTAAAATCAGACTAATACTACTTTTAGGCTTAAGAATGTGCATAAAATACCAGAAGTACAACTGAAACCTCTTATTATCACTGTCACTGTTACATTTCTTGAGCACCAACATGCCGCAATTATCAAAAAATACAATGGAATATAGTAATACAGAAATGTTCATGCTTGATCAGCTTAGTGATCTATTCGGCTGAGTATCCTGTCTTTATTAGAAGTTAATGACAGATGTTTTCAAATAAAGTATGAGGACTCTTATGATCCTGTAAGCTGTTCATGAGACATTTTTTTCCAATAAGTTCTTTCATTTCAAGGGTTCAATTATACACTGAAATGTGAATGCTTATGTCTCTTTTCTACCATACCCTATCTGCCACAACACAGAAAATTATTTTACATTCATAGAGAATAGAGATGTCAACAACTTGGCTGCTCTTCAAACATGGATAAGAGACATATTTTGATCCCTGCTCCCAAGCCACCCTATCTTTTGTGCCATGATTTTTTTATTACTAATATTATTATTTTTAGTGTAAAACAACTGATGGGAAGGCAAAAGATTCTGTTATAGATTAGATTACTAAACTGTAGGTTAGATTACCTAAACTTTTATTAATATACTTAATGTGTACTTTTCTTAACATGCTTAATGTGTTAATAGATTTTAAATGCAGACTTAATTTCCAATAACTGTATTGACAATCTCAGAGAAAGAGATCCTCGCATTAATCAGTTTCTGTACAGAAATAATCTGATTCTAGTATGCAGGAAAAAGCACCAACTGCTTTTTGCTCCACCTGTACCATGTTTTTTTCCAGCAGGTGGGGTATAATAAGCCTTTTTATTTATTTCAGCTAATTTAACTGATTCCAGAGTATGGCTCAGTGATCTGCTCTGTCTTGGACGGCATAGTTTCAAGATAGTGAAACATTCGCCACTTTCCAGTCCCACACGATGGTAACTGATTTTAATGAGTTTTTTAAACATTTTCCTTATTAGGTCAGATGTAGTCTGTATTTTTTTCAAGCCCTGCAAAACATTCAGTCTTGGGAACTTACAACTTAATTTATCAATTTGTTCCAGCATGTCTCACTAGAGAGCTTGCAGGACTTTAACACAGAGAGGAGGGAAAAAACAGCCCTGCATGATGATAAAGTCCAGCACTTTGCTGAATGGGCTTGTAAATGCAATAAAACCTGAAACAAAGTACTTCTGGAAAGTATGCAATTTGTCTGTGCTCTAGGAAGCACACAATACAGTCCAAGAGCAGTGTAAGTGGTATACTGTTCTGCATTAAAATAATGTATGAATGTCACAGCAATTTGGTGGGGATCCTGCAAAAAATTTGTTGAGAGCTGTGAATCGAACAGGAAAGAAATCGAGTGAAGAACAGAGAGAAATCACTGTGAATTCTGTCTTGTAACAGATTTTGGGTGGGATCCCTTAGACTGTAAATGTAATCTCTTATTACACATAGTGTACCTGCATGGTACATGCAATTTTATTGAATACATGGCCTTTAAGCAAACATTTCTTTGTTGAAAGATAGGTATATGTTGCTTATTTTCATGGTGGTATTGAGCAAAACATCATCTATGTCAAACTCAATTTTAATTGTAACCTAACTGTTATTTTACTGTATCATCAGTAACAAGAAGTCTGTGTTGAAAAACATTAATAAGCCAATTATTTTCCTTTACTTTGACAAATTAATTGACAGAATTCAATTTTTAATAATGCCACAATTAAATTTTAGTTGATACAGGGCAACATTAGCATAAAGGCAGTTTTCTATGCTTGCTGTGGCAGAACATAGGACTAACAAAATTAAAATGTGTAATAAATGTCATCCATTATTCTTTTAATACCATCACCCTACCCTGCCAACTAGCAAGTCCACTAACACTAGATCTTAAATCACACATAAGCTGAAGCAAATACCCTGATGTCTAACCCATAACAGTTATATGCAATAAATTCTATTAACCTATATCATGTTTCTCTGAGGATAAATATCACCACACCATGAATCTTTTCCTAAATAGACATTTCAAAATTGCCAGGAAGGAGTCAACATCTTGAATCAGTCAGGACCACATTAGGAATTGTGATACAGTTCATTACTTGTGAGATGTTACACAGCATTAGAGACTTCCATAGGCCTAATTTGACATGAAGCCATCAAGCTGTGTAAAGTAAATTATAAGAAAACAATCTTCAAATACATTTACCTTCCAAACAGATCTGAATTTTGCACACATCTTTTCTTCCTGAGCCTGCAAAGGTGGAATATGATGACAGAAGGATGTTTTAGTATAACAAAAAGAAATAGCAACATTAACTCTTATTTTTTCTTAGTCATTTAACTCACAACTAAATGTGAGGAAAAGAAGCACTAAACATTTGAGTATAGCAGTCACTACTACTGAAAAATGCCATCATTCTTGAATATATTTTCTTATACTAACTCAGCACAAATTATGTGTTAATATTTGGAGATTTTTGTCTTTTCTGTTGTCCATAAATAACCTGTAGAAATTCAGAATATTTCAGTCTTTTTATAAATGTATTTTAGCCTTTGAATTGCTTGCAAGCCACATTAGAGGAATTTTTTCAACTCAAAATGTCTCACTTTCTTTTTCCCCATTTCAAAAAAAGGACCATTGTGGGTGTCATCTTCAGTACTCACTGAACGACCAAAAGATACACAGAGGACATATAAACACAGTAATGTCAAAAATGTATTCTGAGACAACTTTTTATAACCTGTGGAGAGAGGTACAAAGGACAACAAATGAAGCCAGAGCCTTCCTTAACCCTTCTGGTTGGACACGGATATCACTTCTGTGTATTCAGGTAAATGGTACTGCTGATCTACAGAGGAAGGGACACAAAGTTGAAAAGCAACCTGTTGTCCTTAAAAGCTTAAAATAGATCATTGTAGTTTAGGGCCTGTACCTAACATATTACCTGTCAAATCTTATAAAATCTTTACTCACCCAATCTTTACTCTTGTACATTGTAACTCTTTCCTTTTGTTTCAGTTCATGCTCCAGTTCTGCAAAAACTTCCAAAACTGTGTTGAATGGTGAACCATGCCAGAAGTTCCAGTCACCTCAGTGGCTCTCTGCTCCCAGAAGTGAAATACATTTTAGGTCTTCACAAGCCTGAGACTATAAACTTAGACAGTCTAAAGCAGGAGCTTCATCTATGCTTCAGTCTGAGCATTGCTGTAACCAAACAAAATAAGTAACACATAATAGTGTATGATGTCATTTTAAAAATATAATTAGTCAGATCAAGTGTTAGAGACTTACACTTGAGGTGATGGAGATTAAAAATCCCCAGAACAGTCTTTTCTGTGGAGCTTGTGCCATGGGACTGATTGTGCCTTTTGTCTATAATGTTCAGAAGGGGAAGAGAAGGGGCAGTTTGTGGGGGCAGTTTGTGGGGTCAGACGGGCACAGAGCTGCCTGCAACAGAGCTCAGGCTATTTGATTCTGTTGAAATCTATTGCAAATCTCCCTTGGCTTCCAGCAGGCCAGGATTTCTCCTCTTGAGTTAATGGGAACAGAATGAAAACAAAATGCCCTACCAGAATCACTGCACTCCTATCTGCACATCTGACTCGCTGTAGTCTGGAAAAGAGTTAAAAGACAACATTTTTTTCAGAGAGAGTTTCTGAGAGCTACATGTCATTCTGAGGTGGAATTGCTTGCGCATGATTTCTAACCTCTCTTTTTGGTGCCGTTTGAAGGATAATAGACTCTTGAAGGTAGTCTTCCTACTTTTACTAATTTCTCCTTTTCCTCCCCTACGAGTGAGAACTCTTTTGTAATAAAAGGACATGCTTAGAGAAGACTATTTGTGATTTACTATGTCAATAGATATACAGTCTTTAATGGGAAAAAAAAACCAAAAAACCCTCTTTATCTTCTACCTGCATTAGTCTTGATTAGGCTTCTTTATGAGTACATGTCGTGCTTTTGGAAGTGGAATGCACGGTTCACTGGAGGAATGAGGGGAGAGGCCTGCTTTCTGTGCAATAGCTTGCTAACCTACCATACACTTTCTAATAACTGCTCAGAAAGCTGATGGACAGCAGGATTAACTGCCTAAGTGGTCTGAAGAAAGGATATGGAAGGCAAGTGTAAGGACAGGTGCCAAGTTCCATGCCTAGAAGGAAAAATCAACCCTGTGAATGCAAGATTTTGCAAAATAAATGAAGTAGCTGTTCTGCAGAAAGGTATTTGGTTGCTCTGTGAAAATTAGTATCAACAACATCATGCTATTGCAAAAAGACTAAAAGTCTGGGGCATACAAACAAGCGTATATTTTACACAGATGATACAGGAGATACACTTACTCCTTCATTCAGCATTGGTAGGACTGCAGCTGAAATCTTGTGTCCAATTTTGGGCACCACTCTTCGAATAGATGTGCACTTATTTGAGAGGAGGTTCAGGGCAGATCAAGAACAATTAGTGGTTTAAAAATGCAACTTCTACTGAAAGTTTGAAGATAGTATTTATATTTATTCTGAAAGAGAAAAGTGAGAGGTTGTGGAATGGCATTCATCAAATTTGTGAGAAACTGTGGAAACTAAGGAGTAGTCTCTCTCCATATCTATGAGAAAAGGATGAGAAGTAATTGGTGAGAAGAGATTTAGGTTAGTTTTTTAGAAAGATTTTATACTCAAAAGGTTGATTCACCAAGGAATCAATCCTGCGAACTTTCCATTGCTGGCAGTTTTTGAGTGTTCATGTTGGACAGGCATCTGTCCAGCATAACAGAACAGGTACAGGCAACTTGGAAAAACCTCTCATGTTCCATTCCAGACATTTTCATAAAAGTATTCATTTGTTTTATTTTTTGCATTGCAATTTATTACAATTCTGTAAACCTTGAATAAATAGTATTAGTGAAAAAAGCACAGGCTGAATCCACAGTTCAGCAAAACAGATGTAAGAAAGCATTTGTACTTCATGAAGTAACATGCTGAGGTGTTAGCCAGACCTAATTTTGACAGAAGTAGGGTAAAATAAAAATCAAGTAGTGATGATAGTGCAGCTGATGGATTGGAAAACTAACATAAGTAGCAGTTTTGTTTACATCAGATGAGTAATGACTCAATTATGTCCCTATTACTATCCTTGAATAAATTATTGGTGAAGAATAGAGCCAGAGTCAATAATCAGGATCAGTGTGGGAAGGTGCAGTGCAATAGTAGTTAGGATTCAACTTTTATTATTTTGTGTGGTGTCTACAGTATGACACCCAAAATGCGGTTGCTTAGAAGTTATTTCATTCTACATCACATTTATAGTACCATTCTGCCCACAAACAAAATTTTTTTAAACTAGAAATGGGGAGACAATGTCATCTTCATTTTGCATTGAAAAAAAAAATGAATCTATAAGACCTATTCACTTACCTGCTTTTTAAACAGAACCTTGAAAGGGATCTCCTTTTATTTTTAAAGCCTATTTTTGCAAGCAAACTAAAATTGTCTAAGTATAATAATAAAGATCAGTATTGACTAAAGATTGTGATGGCTTGCATGTTGGGAGATACTTTGCATTCCTAGTTGTGGCACAAATTCTTTGCTGCAGAACCACAGACATTTTATATATTTATACATTTTATATCCATTACAAATGTAAAATCTCGCAAGCCACTTACTGTTTTTAATTTTAGCTTGCAAAGTGGAGTTCAAAACACCAGATTTGAAGCCTTTGAGCATTAAGGGAAAGAACAGTCTCTCAGTTTGAAACACTATTGTCAATTTCCTCACCAAAAGCACGAATTTAAAGTTTGAAAAAGTTTGGAAGCAGTTGAAGATTTGAACTTCACAGCTAGCCTCATCAAATATTGACAACCACTGCATTAAATATATAGATTATTCTGCAGGAGATGGTATGTATACCCATTGACCATGTATTGTGAAATTATGAATCACATGGGCAACAATAATAAAAAGCAAATAAAATATTAATTCAGATATTTTTCTAAAAGTTGTAGTTTGAAATTCTTTATCTTTTTTAATGCAAAGAATTCTGTAGATCTCAGGATTAACACACATTCTCATCTAACATATTACTAATAGGATGCTAATATGCTCTTAACTTTCATTGTCATAGCAATCATTGCAAATTGCTTATAATTTACATCATTGGTATAATAATTTATATTAGAATAATTGATATTAAAAAGCATAAACACATATATTTTTTGGTTTTCTAATGTTAGGTACCTTGAAGATATAGGCATTGATATGTGTTCCTTTTTACTAAATACTTGATTGGATATACTAAGGTATGAGGTCTAAAAAGGAAAAGACAGTTGAAGAGATGTACAAATGTTGCCAGTGTTAACTTAGAACTGTTTCTGAGTTTTGTATTCAAAATATTAATCTTGGAAAAAGAAAATACTTTCAAGGGATATTTTAACTTTTTATCACAAAAAAAAGTCTCGGCTGTGCCCATTGTTTCCATGCATTGTATGATATATTTAAGTTATTAATGTACTACAGTGCAAGAAAAATATTATTAAAGAGGGTATGACCAGTAAGCTGGGAGGTAGAACTATTGTATACACTATTCTGACTGTGCAAAAGATCCTGGACAGAAGCAATGAGCTTGAGCGCAGAGCTGTCCCAACAAGTTTGGGAGATGCCTGGAGAGCCTTCTGGCATTAGCAGCAAACATCAACCAAGGCAGAGGAAAGAAGACTTTTCTGGAGCACGGAAAGAACAGTGAAGATTTACTTCAGTCCAGAAAGCCACTGAAAGCTTTCAGATAGGAAAGAATGAGAAAAGGACCAGTGCATAGAGAACATAACATCTATGGGAGATGCATAGGGGTTTTTAAGTGTTTTGTTTATTGTGTCACCTAACACATCTGATTTTTCTCTGTCCATAGTATTACTTCTTATGGGTTATTAATTGAACTCTAGCAAAATAGAGCATTAGAACTTTTTTTCATGTCTTTTGGCTACTTGCATCAACAAAACAGGCATGGGTCCAGCCCAGGGTTCTGTGTCAACAGCTGTTTCAGCCACAGCTTAGCTTTCCTGGGACCCTCATTGCCTCAGCAATAACTATCCACCTCTGCTGTGCTCAGGAGGAAACATGTCAGTCCCAAATATTAAAAATCATGAGGCAGGTCCCCAAATTAACAGAATACTTCAAGAATCATGCAGTTTAAAAGGAAAAATATGTCTCATTCTCTGCCTCCAACCTGTAATCCCATGGGGTGCACTTATGTTACATATTTAGGTTTTTCTGTGTTAGTTGGGGAGTTTCATACTTTTTTTTAAGACAGTCATCACTATCTTGCATTTTATTTGTTTCAGCAGCTAGACCTCTAACAAACTTCAAGTTAAAATCAAATTGCAAGCATTATCAGCCCTGACTAACCTTGATTCCAACTTCTCAGGGCTCAAAACTCCCATTAAAGAAATCCTATTCCATGTGCAAAATAACCACGGGACTTCTCAAAAGCTATTTTTGCCCAGTGTGTATTTTAAAGAGCAGTTCTATTCAGAACAGTAAAAAACCCCATCTTCTCCCCATGTGCATACAATGTCACTCGTGCTTCCCTTCAGTGAAGAAAATAAGTGTCTAACACCTTTTATTCCTACTGACCCTGAAAAATTAAGCCCTTTGAAACAGCTGACGTATGACTTCTCATTGCCTGGGCAATCATAAATTATTTGCCCAGTTTTCACTGAGTGATCAAGTGGTCATGCAAATACAATTTTATTAAGATAAAGGAATAGTTGGACAAGAGTTATAATCTCTTTTGTGGTTTTTAACAGGAAACAAACTAATGTTATTGGACTTGATTTTTGAGATCAGATTGAGTTTGCAGGACTCAAAGTTTAAAAAATCTTGGTTTTCTCCCAGTTAAAGCAAGCACTTTCAATTTTGAACCAATTCAAAGACAATAAATGTGGAACATTATAATGCTATTTCTACAAAACTGTTTTTCCAGACTGGAACTACACTTTGAAGTCAAATTTGTCAAAACATGTCAAGAAAGCAATGAAGCACCAAAGGAGCCTGCACAGCAGAAACAGGTGAGCCATATCCTTCTGCTAAGCCACCTATATAGTCCAAATCTCCTCCCTGCTCAGAAAGTGACAAGAGATTACCAAGGTTCAGCACTGACAGCCCTCTTTACCTAGAGCAGCTCCTGGGCTCAGCTTTTCTTGGCTTGCTGCTCAGGAATATAAACAGCACTGGGAGAAAGGCCACTTCCCTGACTGCAGTAACACTGACAGAAATAACTCTATTTATTATCTCATATAGTTGATATCATTAACTGTACAAGATAACCTTTGATTGCATACTTGTTTCTCTTGTTGCTTTGCAGTTTCCTAACAAGCTTTGGAGGTCTGTTATAAGCAAGTTCTGTAGTTATTGAAACAATGGGTTAAAATGAAGGGAAAAATACCAAAGCAAACCAAAACAACAAAAAAATCCCACAAAAAAAAAATGCAGCTGTGGTGGCATAACATGTTTCCCATTGTGGCAAAAAAAATATAAATATATTGAGTGAGATGCAGATTAAACTAGTTGACAGTTCATCACAGTTACGATCAACAACCACTTAAACAGCTAAGAGTATCTTTGAAATATGCAAATACATGTGTAAGCAATATCCAGCAAAGGTTAGAAATAATAATTGTCCATTTGAACAAGAAGCAGACATGTAATGTGATTTTTGATTTACTAAAATCCAGAGATGTTTTGGTTTGGTTTTATGAGAAGGTAACTGAAGTCACCCAAATCACAGAATGGTGGGGGTTGGAAGGGACCTCAGGAGATCACCTAGTCCAACCCCCCTGCTAAAGCAGGTTCCGGTTACACAGGAAAGTGTCCAGGTGGGTTTTGAACATCTCCAGAGATGGAGACTCCGCAGCCTCTCTGGGCAGCCTGTGCCAGTGCTCTGTCACCCTCACAGTAAAGAAGTTTTTCCTTAAGTTTGCATGGAACTTCCAGTATTCCAGGTTTTGCCCATAATAATAATGTAGTGCTTAATATTTTTCAAGCTTTCTCTGCTCACTTGAGAAAAATTAAAGCTAAAATAAGTGTCATTTATACTTCAGTGTTCCTACTTCTAGAATAAGTGAAAAAAGGGGCACAGAAGCACATGACAGACCTGTGTGATCAATCTTCATAGAGAAGTATGCAAGAAAAGAGTTACTATTTAAGGCAGATTTCATAAGTATATATTGCACTTCATTGTATGTGTTGACTTCTGTTTTTTAAAATATATTCTCTACAATATGAGAAATAATAAATGCTACAATTTGTTATAAAAAAATATTTCTAGTTATGGATCACTTCTTTTTTACCCATTGTGCAAGGAGACAAAAAGTGTTTTGAAAAGGAGAAGGCAGAGCACAACCCATCCCACCACTTAGAATTAAAAGGCAGTCTGATGTCAGTCATCATAACCTCTTAAGAAAAGGCAGAAATTAGAACAAATGATGAAAGAAAGGGATGAATCCTACTTACATGTTCTAGGTTCAGGCAGGGATGTAGAGTCCTTTGTCTGGATGCCCACAGCTTGACTGGAAGCAGTATAAGGCCACCGTCCTGCTCTACCCATGAGGAACCATAGAGGTGAGGGCACAGCCCAGAGCCCACTGGCTTCCAGGGGCATCCAGACCTGCACACAGTATGCCCTTGGGAGTCCTTGTTCTCTCCCTCTGACTGAGAAGGGGGAAAACAGCGTACAGTGGGAGGAAGAAAAACAACTCTCACACAATCTGAGGTTAAAAATTCAGTCCTGGGGCTGTACTTGCTCTGCTTGCACAGCAGCTGTAAGCAGGGCATGTGCTACGGTTTATTCCCCTCTTGTCACGATGACTGTCTCCTGGACAGCCTTGAGAATGCTGCTGACAGGACTGCCCTCATCCACCATGGCGTCCCGGGCCTTCAAGACCTTGCACTAGGGGTGCTCTGGCAGTGCCTGTCATCGAACTTAGAAGTATGGAAAACTTCCTGGATCAGAAGTCAGGTCTGAAGGGTCATCATTAGAGCACTCCTTGAGAGACATCCTAAAGGTAATCACTATTCCTGGACCCTACCCCATCACTTTCTTTCCCGTCTTGCCCTCCCACAAAGGAAAGAGAGTTGTATAAATTAACATTTATACAACAATCCAAACTTTGGACAGTTGCTACAAGTTCTTTTAACAATATTATTTATACATACACTCAGCGCTGGATGAGAAAACAAAGCGTAAATGGCTTCACAGTGCTGGTTGCAGGAGCAGATTTCTGTAGGCAAATGTTCATGGCTGCCATTCAGGTTTCCTGCAGCGTAGATTTAAAGAGTGACAGGAATAAAGTGAAATGTTCTTATTTAATATTCTCACTGCTCTGTGGGAAAATGAATTACAATATGGACTATTTACTTTGCACATATTTTTTGAAGTTTTCTAACTACCTTGTATTTCATCTTTTTACCTACTGAAATCTTGGTTGTTTCATGCATTTCAGTGAGAATAGAGAAGGGCTAGAATCTCTCAGCAAAAGTATATGAAGGTGCTATAAATTCTAGCTAAAAGCAGAAAGCACAGGTATTTTTAGTTTTAAGAAAGTTTCTTATCTACTTGAATCAGACTATTCTTGCTGCCAATGGTATTTAGCAGGTGGGCTATATATGTTTCGAAGGCAAGGATTTCCAGTTTACTATACTCTACTTTGGACCTCTTTTCTTGCAAAACAATTTACAAATTTTTATATTGTCTCACCTCATTCCACATTTGTCTTTGAAATTATCACACTGCGAAGCTCACACAATTAGCTGTAAGATACTGTACAAATACTGACATTTAAATACAAAGCACATTTTGCATTGCAGAGTATCTAGTTTGAAGAGAAATTGGGAAGAAATAGAAAAACTGTGAAGTCTTAGATATTAACTGAATGTCAATACAAAAACATGGCACCTCTAATATAGTATGTCATTTTATACCAAGATGTCATATTAGTACCCTTCTGTTGTCTGTGATAATAGAAATCATTGCACCTCTTATACTATTTAAGACTATAACTGAGTTAAAACTTGGGAAAATGCAGTGGGAAGGAAATTGCCTGCATATGTTGATAACACATGGTTCCGTTGCATTTGTCATGTTTTAACTCTTTTACAAAAGAATTCAATCAGGTATTTGAATTAAACTAACAGTTGGTATAACAGTATGGATTTTAAATTCATCCCAGAACTGTAATAGACACACAATAAACTGTCCAAGATTAAAAAAAAATTAAAAAAAAAAAAAATCAGTGAACTATAGAATTCCATTAATCAATGGATCCAAATGAAAATATGATATTTATGGGGCTTGAATGCATGCTAAAGATAAAATATGTGAGAATAAGAACAGCAAAAAAATGACTGGTTACCCTATCTCTGCTGTATTTACCACTGCATAAACCAAAAGCCGTGTTTGTGAATATAGCTTCGTGTAAGCAGCCATTGCTGTCTGCGTCTTTCTGGCTGTAGCTGCACAGCAAATCAAGCTGTGATCCTGCTGTAACTGGGAGAGTCATGCCAAGTACTTCAGCAGGGCTGTAATTTGCTGATCTTTAGAATGGACCAAGTGGGTCGCTTTGAGCAAATCTGCTACATTTGCATTACAAGCATGTATTTCTTGTGGAGGGTGTATTGGGTCTGGCTGAGATAGAGTTAATTTTCCCCATAGCAGTCCTCATAGTGCTGTGTTTTGTATTAGTAGCTAGAAAAGTGTTGATAACACACACCAGTGTTTTGGTTACTGTGTTCACACAGCATCAAGGCTGTCTCTCCATTTCCACCTACCCAGTAGGATGGGAGTGGGGAAGGTCTTGGGAGGGGACACAGCCAGGACAGCTGAACCAAACTGACCAAAGGGATATTCCATACCATATGACATCTGCTCATAAATAAAAGCTAAGAGAACAGAGTAGGAAGGGAAAGCATTCATTATTTATATTTGTCCTTTGGGGTAACTAACCACCACGCATATACTGAAGCCCTGCTTCGCAAGAAGTGGTCAAATATCACCTGCTGATGGGAAGTAGAGGATAAGTATTTTGTTCTTCTTTTGTTTCTGCACATGCAGCTTTGCTTTGTTTCTATTAAACTAACTTTTGTCTGGATCCGTGAGTTTGGGGGTTTTGTTCCATCTTATTTTCTCCCCTCCCCATCCTGCTGAGGAGAGAGGTGATAGAGGGGCTTTGTGGGCACCTCGCATTCAGGCAAGGTCAACCCACCACAGAGGGAAATAAGAGGCAGCAACAAGGTTCTGGACTTCTCAGGACTTCTTATCCAACAGAATTTTCATGTAAGAGATACATCATTGCAGAGAGCTGGATATGAAAGTTCAATGATTCCTCTTTCTAGTTAAGTGCTAAAACCATAAGGTGAAAGTTAACCTCACAAGGCAGGCAGACTCTCTTGCTGTCTCCTTTGGTTGGTAGTGCCTCATTGCATCCAGGCTGCTCTGACTGGGAGGGCTCATCAACTAACCCCTTGGCAAACAGACTGTGATAACTGCATATCCATCTGTCTTTGCTGCAATCAACCTGTAGGTCTACTTCTTTCTAGAGGAATATCCCACTTACCTGACCATTATACAAAGGTACAGAGCATCAGCAAAAATCATGCTCTGTGTGAATGCTGGGAGGCTGCACTAACCTGACACAACCCGCCCCAGAGCTGGGCTTCAGTGGGAGACTCTGGGTCATTCTCCAGAACAAGCACTTTAGAAATCCTTCTCTAATACTAATTGCAAAGAAATATTCAGAGGAAGAAGTGAAGTATATATTGAATACAGACATTACAGGGCTAGGCATTTTTTGATACAGTATCTGTAGACAGATGGAGGGATGAGACATGAAAGGATTTAAAACAGACAGGTTCCCAATATTTCTGAACTTTCACTTTTAAATAACACTACTCTAAAAATAAAGTATTGAGTACCCTAACAAATATCATATATTTAAAATGTGCATTTCATAATCAGGATTTTTTGTCTCCTTAAACCCTTTTAAAGTATATACAAGTATATGCAATCTTTAAGACACAAAATCATGGTATGACAAAGAGGGCCAAATACCAATAACAGCTATCCAGAGATATATTGAGTCCTACTGGACATTGGTAGGTTCTGTGATACTTTTTTTTTCCCCAGCTTCATCCCCTGTGTTTCCATATATATAGAAATTAAGTACGGAAACATAGGTAAACTACGCAACAGGAAGGTGACCTGTACACCAGCACCAGTTCTGAGGTACATCACTGACAGATTAGTTGTTCCATAAATTGGTTCTCATTTTTCACAAACAAGCACGTTAAGATTATTTAAGCAATTCTCATGGCCTTGTATAATAATGGCACTAGATCCATGTGGTGGTTTCACTTGGCTAGCAGCCAAACAGCTGCTGCCTCACTCTCCCCCCACCTCAGGGAATAGGGGAAAGAATTGGAAGGGTAAAAGTAAGAGAACTCATGGGTTGAGACAAAAACAATTTAATAATTAAAATTAAATAATAATGAAATAATAATGATGATAAAAGTAATAATGGAATATGCAAATAAGTGATGCACAGCGCAATTGTTCATCACCCACTGATTAATGCCCAACCTGTGCCAGCCAGCAATTGCAGAGGAGAGACAGTCCCAAAACCGAAACCACAATCCCAGATAAGTGAGCCTGAGGAATCCCCAAGAGAATCCCTCAGCTTTCCAGTCAACCCTCATTAATATACTGAACATGAGGTTATATGATATGCAATAACTCATCGGCACATCCAAATGCCAGTTCGGGTTTTGCCAATTACTACACTTCTCCCCCGCCCCCTGGTCCTTTGCACTTGCAGACTAGCAAAAGACAAAATCCTTGGACTTCCAGCAACAACTAAAAACTTAAGTATGTTATCAACACTCTTCCCACAGCAAACCCCATACTGAAACCACAACACAGTGGTATTCTAGCTACTAAGAAGAAAATTAACTCTATCCTAGAAAAACCAGGACAATCCATGTCATAATAACCTTTTCATCTACAAAAAAATCCCACCCATCTGTTTAGCTTTTCTGTACTAAGTCTTCACATATAATAGTTTCTTCCAAGCCATTACACAAGTTTTTATGCTGAAGAAAAAGCAGAAGATGTACACATTTTCTTCTCATTCACACAACATTCATACATCAAAATAAAGTTTAAATTCTAAAGAGAGGGATCTGTGGATACTGATAGTCATGTAGCAAAGTAATCCTAGTGTTGCCTCTTTAGTTGCTTGAAACTTGTCTCTGTACAAAGGCAAAACTCCTTCAAAAAGTTGCCAAAGCAAAAGCTTAACAAGATCCACTGAAAACTGCAGGCTAGATTGTATACTTGCTCATACTCATGTAATTTCACTGAAAGCAAAGAACAAATTGTAATGCTTCCATAAGATACAATTGTGCAGGTTTTGCCATTAATCTTTCTTTTCCTCCAATAGATTCTGTGGAAAACAAAACAAAACAAAACAAAAAACCAAACAAAACCACCTGATAAGCTCAAAAGCAAAAAGCATGTAGTTCCACAAGCATTAAGTTAGCCTGGGGCTGTTGCTGGCATCTACTAATTCAGCTAGTTCACACAAAAGCCTTTTACTCAGGGAGGTCACTAATGTGAACTTCACTCCCTCTTCAAATACTTATTTTTATAAACGTCTTGGAAATTATTCCATATTTCACTGTCAAATCTATTTGGAATCAGTCAAAATACTGAAAAATAATTTGGATGGGAAGTTACAATAAAGGCATACAGCACATTTACAAGTGTTTTATGTCCTTTAGAAGGCAGAAAAAAAAAATAATCAGAGGTGATCCATTGTGCAAACTTCTGATTTTCTCAGCTGCCTATATTAAATCTTACTCTTTGATTAATTTAATAATTTTTGTAGCACGCTACCTTCAAAGTTCTTCTTTTAAAAAGGGCAATAGAAAATTTATGGAAAATAAAGATATGCTGAGTTCAGTTTTCTTATATAGCAGAGGAATTATTACTCTTCTGTAACATAAATTACAACCAGACTGATTTTTTAATTTAAAAAAAAAATGCAAATGGAAAAATACTCATATTGCTCTACTCCCGAGATCTCTTGATATGGAGTTTAGATGAGAAAGAATATTCAATAAAGATCACAATATTTGACCTGGTTTTACCAAAGATTTCATTTTTATTACAGCTTATGTTCTCTGAGTTTGTTTGGCTTTAACAGCAACACACAGAACACACATTAACCACATGGAAACTTTCATCTCTTTTACGAACTAAACATATTCTCTTTGTTTTTCTTTCTTGCATCATTGACAACAGGCTTTTGTGTCCAACTGTGATAATGTCCTGTGTTCAGAAGTACACGTCTCTGTATGAATCTAACAACAGGCAATTGACATCTTGATGGCTTACTTGTCCTCTATAAGGGGATAAACAAACACATGCATATGCAGCCCATGTTTAAATGGAGAGAAAAACTTGTACTGACTAGCAGGGCTTTCTACACCTGTTACATTTAATACATATGTCAGGCACCGTCTGTTAAAAAGACTCTGTTTTCCCTCCTTGTGCTTTAAACAAGGCACACAAATAAAGTGCTAAGAAGCTCAAACATTGCAGCAGAAAAGAAACGCCGGTGTAATGGCTGTCCATCAAGGCCTGGGGTTTCAACATAAAAACTACATTAGAGCATAATAAGATCTAAATCAATGGATTGTGCTCTTTCCTAGCTGCTCACATTCATACAATACTGCAATGAATTCACATTACTTTCCTTGTGGTGACCTAACAGTACTGTGGCAAAGCACTAATTGCTTTAAAATATTGTGATTAAATACTCAGTCGGGAATTGCTGTTGAAATTAACATTTGTTTTAAAGAAGTCTTTGTCCTTATATCTTGTTGATCTCTTGATTGATATGCAGATATCCCTTAATTGTGGGTAATTTTGTGAGCTATTGCCTGTATTTAAAATACTCCTTTTATATTTGTCCAACTACCTTGATGATTAGATAACCTAAAAATTAGACAATTTCTAAATCTAATTCTTTTGGAATTTCTTTACAAAATGTAACTTATGTCTGAAAATGGATCCATTGTGTACAAGCCCGTTTTTAGCTATTTTGTTTCTTTGCTTGAATAAATCTAAATGAACTAAACCCTCTTGGCCTTCTTCTGAAAAGCATTGTATTCTGTCTAGGGAATTTTTTGAGAGGTTTTCCCTCATTGTCAGCTGATCAATGGACTTTTCTATAGCTTTTCTATAACTACTTGACTGTGTAGCATTTCCTTAGAGTAAGGCGTGGAACATGGAAATGTTTTGGGTGGCAGCTCATGAATGAATTTCTTTTTGTGAGATAGGGAGATTTCCAGTTTGCATTGATGCAAGTGCAACAGCTTTAATTACATCCTTATTTCTCCCAAAGACCCACTTTATCTTTCATTTTGTTTTATGTTGTAGTCAGAAGATTGCCTGAAGGAATCCTAAATGGAAGAAATAAGAAGGTTTCTTTTAAATAACTGTTTTGTCTATATACATATCAAAATACACAAAAATTATGATGAGTTCTGAACTTGAATATTGTTATCAAAAGAGGTTTCAACTGACTCTGATAATGTATGAAGTTATGAAAAGTAATGTGAGATCTAATTGATTTAGTAAAGTATGTGAAGAATGGTTTTTTTCCAAAATATAATATTTTCTGCACTTAAACCTAGACAAAAATGGAGTAATTATTCTGCTTAATTTGTTTTCTCTTTGTCTCTGATGTGCCGAGTTGTATGACTGCACTAGTTGATATGCAGAAAAATGGGAATACACTCAATACTCTAACTGCGGAGACAGAAGGTCTTGCTGACCACTGATGTTACAGTAGTAACAATAAGCTGAAACCTATCCCATTCCAACTAATTACAGAATAAGACTTAAACTATAGAAAATTGTTGTACATGCTTGAGTAAAGCTACTTTGCTTTGTGGAAGCAGCCCGTGTAAGGCAGGCAATTGATTCAAATGGCGTGTATAGGACTTAACTGCTCTAACAGTAGGAGACAGATAAATAAAATATTTTAAAAATTAGGACTGTCCCTTTTGGCATCTAATTCTGCATATGTGGAGATCCACCTTTACACCTAACAGAGATCTTCTTACTTCCAGCTTCCATAAAAAATCTTCTCAGCCACTATACATGGTAGGAAAGATCTGTTCCAGGTTATGTGCTCTGTTTTCATCCTGATTTAGACCTCTGTTGTGATTTCACTGTAGGTGAGTGACTACCAAGGATCTGCATGAGTCCTCAGAGCTACTGAAGATCCTGAGCTCAACCAATGTCAGTAGTGATGGAGGCTACCTCTCTCATTATATACTTTTAATCAGAGCACATCCAAAGGAAGTGGTTTACCTGCATTCTGGGCATAGCCATCCTAGGTATGTTTCAAGCCAAACACCTGGCCCTAAGCCCTGCATTACAGTAATTCAGAATGAGAACATCTGACATTTTCTGCTAATGTAGAGCCACTCTGTTGCCAAGAAAGTAAAGTTCATGGGACCAAACAGAGCTAGCAATAAACAACCTAGCCCCATTATAACGATTAGAGTAATGTCCTACTCTTCTGGGCTCTGCTCCCAGGATTTTCTGTACCATAATTTCTTCCAAAAAAGTCAGAGAGAGTTGTGCTAATACTGTATGAAAATGACCACTCAGGACAAAGAGGTAGAAAGCCTTCTACTCAGTGCTAGGCAAATAGTCATACTACAAGGTTACTTTGAAAAGTATAAAAACAAGATGCTGCCACAAGGTTTGGGTTTTTATCTGGTTTTGGTTTTGGTTTTGGTTTTTTGCTTAGAATCAAAAGCTCTGCATAGTCCCTTAAAAGTAGACATGTGTGAGGCCTGGGTTCTGAAAAGAAGTAGATGTCTATCATTTTCCTTCACAGATCAATGAGAGAGCTAGCCCCCTACTTTGGATGCAATGTGTGACTTCTGGAATTTTTCTTTTAGGTCTTTCCAATGACATTTATTTTAGGCTGTCTAGATGTTCCCAGTACTAGGTGCTCAAATCTAGATATATGTGTGTCTGAGTCAGTCCCGTTAAAACCAACCCAGGAATACTTGCACATCTCTTTAGGTGAAGATTTGCAGATCTACTAGGTCTATTAAATACTATCATTATGTGAATTTGCTTCTTTATGTAAATGAACTTTGAGTGATACACTCTACTTCTTAGTAAGTTGCAAATGGAGGTGAGCAGCACAGAATTTTTTTCCTCCTTCATTCTTAGCCAAACTAAGCCTTCCAATCTTTTGTGGCAAGCTCTGCAATTATTACCACTTATTTAGAAACAATGCCTTTCCTGGGACCATGTCTCCTACTTTCTTTCTGATAATGGAAGAAAGGAGTAGCACTCACCTCTCTCTTACTCCTACTGAATCCTAAATTTCTTAATCTGCACAACTTCTGTAAACTAATAAGCATGAGACAGGAGTATATACATGTTGACTTCTACCTAGAGTTTTAGGATAGGAAGTGACAGTGCCCGCAAAGAAGAATAAATTAATTTGTATTCATATTTGTATGATGTTATTTTCTTGATACAAAATATTTTTCAAAGAGGCAATTGAATAATTGTTATAGTTAAATGTATTATTTTCAAATAGTACTTAATTAAATCAGGTGAAATTCAGCTAAATATTTCTCTGTTATCACAAGGCTCAAATTCTAGGGATAATGAAAGTGAGTTTGTATCAAAATGAGAATCATTCTTAGTAGAAAGAAAAGTATTTATTTAAAACTCCTTGTTTCGCTTGCAACTGCAGTGTTCCAACTTTGCAAAGTCTCTCAGACTGACACTCATGCCTCCTTTTCTTCCCAATTCCTTTCTTATCAACTATTTGGGATTTGGGCAAACATTGCAATACAAAGAATTCTGGAAGAATTCTGGAAGTTAAAATACATTCATTTGATAATCTAGATAATTCCTATTGCAAATTATTCTGGATCCTGAGTATTTGCCTGGGGAAATCTTTAGTTTGTATTTTATAAATGTTGAAAACACCAAGGTGTGTTCAAAACAGTGAACTTGTGTTCTAAAGTTATTACTTTACATTAAATATGAGCAAATTAGTTTTAAAAGATGGGAAGAGAACTTGTAGGTGACAATTATTTTATATTCAGGTCTGGAAAGTGAGTAAAGATAGCAGTATTTAATTTTAGACTGGTTTCTGTCTACACATTCACTCTTACTTGAGCATAGACACATTTAACATCTGTGACAAGCTAAATACAGCTTTAGATAAGCTAAAGCCTAAACATGTCAGGGATCTCAGAATAGAAAACATGTTACTCTGACTGAGACATGCAGTGGCAGGGAGTATCTCCACCAGTCTCTCCTGTTCTTCTGCACTTAAAATGGTCCTTTTATGCTGGTTCATAATTTATATACCATATTGCTTAAGGCTTGCTTCTGGATAACTATCATTTGACCTAGTTATTTTTGAGAAAAAGAGGAGCGTCCATACATTAAAGCAGGAGCAGCTTGAACCAAAGGTCCAGTGGAAGAATGATGCGGTTAGAGAAGAGGCAGAGGAGGAAGAGTTGAATAAAAATGAAGTCCATCTTTGCTGTCATTCATGATACATTCATCACAGAACAAATATGTTTGTTTCTGATTAATTCTATTTCTATAAAAGGGACTGTTCTGTGTGTGCTTTTCATTCAGTGTATTTTTTCTACTATTCTTTTCTACTTCTGCACTACCACATACAAACCAAACTTGATTTCAAAAAAGGTGGAAAACCATCTTCCCCAATAAATATGAAGAATTCATCATGTCACCCACTGCTATTTGTACACAACTACAAATGACTAATTTAAGAGAGATAATGTGTTCAGTCTTAAGGATTTCTGTTGCACAAGCATGTTTAACACACTAGCACCACCACTGAGTATTTCAGAGGCATCCTAGTTATTAGAATTACTAGAACATCTTGCAAAGGCTGTCTAGGCAAACAGTCTGATAGGCAGTGTCTCTCCATGGCTAACATATGATAAAGGTATACAACTTGTCTGTCTATATATTGCAAGCTTCTAGTCTACCAAACATTGAGACAGAAGCTTGAGCCACTCTCAATAAAGATGCAGAACTCAGCAAACCTTCAGAACAGGTGGGAATCCTACTCTGAGTCAGCTTTTTGCAGGACAAACATACTTGTCCTACTCCAGGCTCGGTATTCCACTTTAGTCATTAGTTTGCCCACAGTTACCAGACAGTGAACGAGATCAACGATAGCAGGATATTAAAAAGCATGGAAAAAGCATTACTTTTTTTTTTTTTTTTCTGGAAAAGATCTCCAGGGAGATAACATTTTTTGGTGGCACTGTAGCCTGGATTAAACCGAAAGTCATTGTTAACCATCTTTCTCTGAGTTGTTCTAGACTCCCTCATATACAAACCTGTAAAAGCTAGTATACATACAAATTAAGCAGGGACACTAGGTTTTCAATAACAAATAACCTATTTATGTTGCTAAATGTGTGTATGCGTGTGGGCAAAAAGCTAACTGTAAATCACAGAAGATGAATAAAAGAAGATGTTCTAGTTAACGCTTGGCACAATAGCTGGTAGTCAGGAAAAAGAAAGAAAACAAGCAAGCAAGAAAGAAAGAACAAAAGAAAAAAAGCAAGCAAGAAAGAAAGAAAGAAAGAAAACAAGCACAGAAAGTAGGTCTGCCTCTCTCGCAGTACATCATTGTTTGTAGCCTCTCCTTCAAAGTATTGCCTTTTACAGATACTGCACAGTTTGGGGTAGATGGTGATGCATGCCCATAAGGATGTGCCTGTGGACAGGTTATGTATTCCTTCCTTGTGAATCCTGGTGTTCGGTTGCAGCTCATGTGGCATTATACTTCTTGAACTAGTTTTTTACTTTCTTTGCATTTTAGTGTTCATTTTGTTTGCTACCTGCTTTGGGATTTATTTGCATTTTCTTAATATTGTGCCTGGATATCCTGTATTGTTGATTTTTCATAAATAATTTTTCAGCTAAATTCCCCGATGTATGAATGCTTGGGCAATAAATAAAGATAGCAACTTCAAAGCAGAGATTTCAATTGTAAATGAATACACAAAATTGATTATCTCAACGGATTAGTGATACAGTACTTTAATGTTGTGTTCCCATTATCTCATCACCTAAGATCTGAATCACTCCTTGGAAGTGCCTATCATCTCCATTGTAAATAAAGGTTTCCTAGGGCAAGTAGCTTACAAATGTAAGCATTTCAGTAGCATGCCTAGCATTAAACAGATTGAATCCAGGATCCAGGCCTCAGAGTTTGTCTCACAGATCAGAATAACATATCATCTTCAGATGAGAGTTATTTTATCTTTACATAATCTTTTGCCTCTTACCTGTGTAAACTATAGCTCAGTGACTATGAGGCTAATATGGCAGTTCACAAAGATCTGTCTTGGCTCTTGTCCTCATCTGAGGCAAATAAAATTCATGCTAGGAGGTGTGAATGATTGTCAAAATTCGCTGGCAGGATTAACTTTGAAAATTGTTTAATTCTTTTCATGGTTACTGACTGACGTTGATGATTGATAGATAGAAATAATGTAGCCATGTCCTGTTAACTCTGTAAATAGATATGGGAGTAGACATAATGTTATCAGATTTAAGAGGAAAGATTTAATCTTAGTGTCTTTACTAATTTTATAAATTCAAATTAGCTGAACTATCAGCTATGATTTTCCAGAAAAAAAAAAAAAATGTATATAAATTCTACAATGGGTTTACTAAACATCCATTCCAGTGTATAGTCCTGATTCTTAATGTTAATGCAGAAAAAGATGACAGTCCTGGTTATCCAGGATGTTTACCCTTTTAAGACTGATGAAATAAATAAAATATAAAATATGCCAGGAAATTAACTCACTCTATAAATGTCTCTCCAACTCCTATTGATGAAAAAAAATCTAACTAATCACGATTCCATCTAAAAAGTCAACAAATTAAATTCCTAATATATTTATTAGAATAACTACAATATTATGTAATGAATGAATGTAATGTGTATCGCATGTACCTAGGTGTGGTGGTTTGGGTGGATTCACCCTTTTGCTTGCAGCCAAACACAGCCTGCTCTATCACCCTCCCCCCCCCTCACCCAAGGAGCAGGGGAGAGAATTTGGAAAGAAGGGCAAGGACTCACGGGTTGAGATAAAAACAATTTACTAGTTAAAATAAAATGATAATGATAACAACAGTGATAACAGACTATACAAATGAGTGATACACAGTGCTCACCGCCCGCTGACCAATGCCCGGCCAGTGCCAGCTAACGATCCCGCAGCTGAAACGGTCCCAAACCGAAACCTCGGAAGAGTGAGATCCCGGAGAGAAAATACCCCGTCTTCCAGTCAACCCTGGTTAATATACTGACATGATGTGATCTGATATGGAATATTTCATTGGCACATCCAAATGCCAGTTTTGGGTTTTGTTATTCACTGTGCTTCTACCTCCCAGTTCTAATGCAGCTGTGAAGCAGCCAAACACGGTGGCCTTGAGCTCCAGCACCAACTAATAACATCAGTACTGTTATTAACATTCTTCTCATAATATGTCTGAACTGACACACTGAAACTAAAATACAGCTATTCTAATTAATAAAAAGAAAATTAACTCTATCCTAGCAAAACCAGGACACTAGGAAAGTCTGTGACTTTCCAGATAAAAAAGATAAATTAGTCATTAGCGAGTGGAAAAGTATGGTTAATCCTGACAGTATTTAAAGGAGTCGTTGGTTAGTCTTTAGATTTGAGTTCTAAACCAGTCTGTAGAATATATATCTAACTTACTACAATAAGCAATGTTGTTGTCTTTTGAGATTATATCACTAAAAGTCTACAACGAAAACATGGAGGATGTCATTGAATGAAATAACGGAGGATCCTAAATAATGGTGGCACAGATTTGCCCATATTAAACTAAGTATTAATAAATCTGTAGGTTTATACAAATACCCGAGATCATTGTACAGTAGCTTTGAGGTTGGCAAGTATGAGGACACATTCACACTTTGGGAGTTCTGAATTTGCTATTAATAAACAGCAATTAGTCATCCTCTGATGAAAGCAACACCAAACTCAAATGCATAAAGTTTTCCTGATTCACACACTCCACAGCTGCTGTCACAAACAAATCAGGCTTATCATGCTATAACCATAAAGCTTACAAAAGCTTTAAAAAGAAATGTTCACATCAAAATGAAATCTCTTCATCACCATAATCTTCAAGTAACGTTAGATTGTTATGGAAAAGAATCTTCAGGACTCTTTACAGAGCCTTAATTGTATATACCTGCTTTTAAGAAAACATTTTGCTGTTGCTGTGTTTCTTAATTAACAAATCTCTGTTTATTATTTTTTTCCTCAGCATTTATTTTCTCCTCTTCTCTGATGTTACTCCAACCAGGAGAAGTACTTAATAATGGCGAACTCTGCCAACAAAAACATTAATTCCTATCTGCTTACAAGTAAGTGTCCAACCAACCTGGAGAGGTCGGGTTCAATTTAAGGCACCCAAAATTAGTGGCCTGCATGTAGGTGACTAAAGAAGCAGCTCTGGATATTGTCAGTACAAATCTTTGGCACAGTTCATTTGTTTAAATGATGCATCTTCTACCATCTGAGATAACCATAGCTGGTGGATGTCACTGTGTGACCCTCTGGAGTGGTGTAGGTCTCAGTTTGTATGTTGCATTGGCAGTCCCATGTGAGAATCTTGAGAAATCTGAAACAAAACCAAGTACCCATGTTTATGTGCCTGATTTCTGTTCAGGATGAGATGAATCACTTTTTAGTCTCCACTGTATCTCAATGGGTGCAGCCACTCATTGAATGAGGGGTTCAGAGCATGATCCAATTTTCTCTGAAATAAACATCTAAATTCAGGTGCCTAAATATAGACATCCAGTGTCCATCTCAAGAACCATGGGGTACATGAGGCACATTGACAGACTAGTTTATATGACAGGGAATCTATGGGAGACCACTGCCCTTCTGGAGGAACAGCAAGAAGTCAGGTAGGTTATGCTTGGCACTAGAAGTCTAGGCTTCTTACATGAGCTCTAGAAATCAAAGAGTCTTGAGTTGAACCCAAGCTTGCTGAATCAAATGATCTTCATTTTTCACTGTTCTGTTTTTTCTGTTCTCTTTGTAGCTCTTCTGGCTGCTGCTGTAGAAGACAATAAAACCCGCTTCTATAAGTACACTAGCATCAAAAGGAGGGCTAAGGAAAATCTCCATCCTTTATTGGATATGGAGGGAAACATAGTGACAAAGGATGAAGAAAAGGCTGAGGTACTTAAGGCCTTCTTTGCCTCAGTCTTTAATAGTAAGACCAGTTGTTCTCAGGGTAACCATATCCCTGAGCCAGAAGACAGGGACAGGGAGTAGAATAAAACCCCCATTATCCGAGGGGAAATAGTTAGTGACCTGCTACACCACTTAGACATACAGAAGTCTATGAGGACAGGTGGGATCCACCCCAGGGTACTGAGGGACCTGGCAGAAGTGCTCACCAAGCCACTTTCCATCATTTATCAACAGTCCTGGCTAATCAGGGAGGTCCCAATTGACTGGAGGTTAGCAAACATGACATGCATCTACAGAAAGGGCTTGAAGGAGGATCCAATGAACTACAAGCCTGTCAGTCTGATCTCAGTGCCAGGGAAGGTTATGGAGCAGATCATCTTGAGTGCCATCACATGGCACATACAGGACAATGAGGCAATCAGGTCCAGTCAGCATGAGTTTATGAAAGGCAAGTTCTGCCTGACTAACCTGATCTCCTTCTATGACAAGGTGACCCGTTTAGTGGATGAGTAAAAGGCTGTGGATGTTGTTTACCTGGACTTC
>NW_010293254.1:0-12270 GCF_000700745.2 Antrostomus carolinensis
AACCCCATTCAGAATAAAACATTTCCCCCTTCCCCTCCGTGCGTTACATAAAATTAAACTTTTCCGTTATGGAAGCTCTCAGATATTCTGAGAGAGGTTACAAAATGTGTTTACTTACAAATTTGGAAGTAGCGACAAGACGCAATGCAGTGAATTTGTCATCTGCTCATGACTAGCAGATGGTCCTCCTTCTTTGCAAGCAAACTGCGTGAGTCACATCTTGCCTGGTTTGTAGAATGGAACCGAGAAGCTCTCTGGCACCAGGATGGACAGTGTCACCCATCGCTAATTGTGTCGCCTGCCCACATGGCGAACGGGCTCTCTTGCACTGAGAGCATTTCACTGCGGCTGTAAAAAAAGGCATTCCTTCTTCTTCCACATTAGGTTAATTTAGGCGCCTCTCCTGTCTACAGAGACTTCTTCACGTGGCTCTTGCAGCGCAAAGGGATCTTCAAATGGGAACACATTACATTAACATTTTACAGATGATCTGAAAGAGATAACTGTGAATTATGCTTAAACAGACTCATTTTTTAGCACTGGATGAAGCTAAAGTGGGAAATGCAAAAAAGCCTTTTGAGACCCTTTTACCTGGAATCAGCACTGCTGCAGGCATCGCTGTGAAAACCCAGTTCCCTGCATCAAGACATAGCATGTTGAAGGTGGCTCTGAATGGTGCTGTCAGTCAATAACAAAAATTCAAAATAAAATAAAAATTAAAATATTGGAACTCCCCATCAGTTTGGGGGTCTGTGCACAGCTTGCGGGATTGGAGTTGCTTGGTAAAGAGATGAGGCTCAATTTTATTGCAGGTATGTTAGAGAGTGGTTTTACAAGGATAATGTCATCTAACACCCTCTCCTGCTTTCTCTCTCTGTTTCTTGATACAATTCTTTCACCAACTATATTCATATTGATTTCTTTTGTTAGTTTTTTCCTCAATCATGACACACTCCTTGTTTTGTCTTACCATGTAAAACTGCACAGATGATTGGTTTTCCTCTGCAGCTCCTTTTTTTTTGGTATGGATTCTTCACAACAGAACAAGAGGGAGAGAGTATAAATGATAAAAAAATGAGATGCTAAGAGTGATGGGGAAAATTCAAGGAAGATATCAACCTGAAAATGTTTTGAAATGCTTTTTTGCAAAATGGCTAGGTTTCAAGTTGACAGGCTCTTTTAAAATGAATTCATTTCCAAAACTGTCACTTATTTATATGTCATAATACTTGTTGCTCTTTGCTGGATGCAAGAGTTCCACTCACTCACACCAGCGACATGTAAGTTATGCGCTTCTGCCAGATGCTCACATGTTTGCACAATGTGAGACACTCGAATTGAGCTTGACTGTCTTAAGGTAGCAGAGTGCATGTGAATAAGGAATAAGGAAACATTTCTGGTTTTCCTTGCTTTTCCTTTTCTTCTGAAATGTTTCTTGCCTGACTTTCATAGAAGAGCACTTCAGATCAAGGCCTTTTTTTATTTGTTTTTCATGGGTACACCAGACAAACAATCCTCTTGTTTCTGAAAGAAATGCTAAAATCATGGAGGACAGTGAGGAAACTCTCATTCATTTAATAATATGTCATAGTTTGGCACCAGTAGCTGTGATTTGGAGAGCCAGGAGCTGGAACCAACCTGTGAGCACCACCATTACCTGCTGGCTTCCCACAGTGCTTTAGACTCCTGCCAAAGCAGAAAGAAGGTGCTATGGATGAATGCGAAGATCTGTTTCTGTGGTGCAGAAGGGGGCTTAGAGGTGTGGAGGTGAGCCTCTGAAGGCAACAGAGCCACAGACTCACCCTAGGTCTGCTGTCCTGCTCCAGTAAAATCCCCCCGTACCTTTCAGCTGGCTACAGAGGAAAATGCTGGCAACTACAGCTCATGATTTTGCAGCCTCTACTACTACTTTGTATTGGAAAATTGGAGTTTATGGGGATCAGAGGAGCCCTAGAAATGAAGTTGGGGTCTTTGGAGGCCTTTATTTTGGCTTGTCACCTCTGGCAGGTGGGACTTGCTGGCCCCTGATGTGTCTCAGCTCCAGGCAGAGTGCACCTATAGCCCAGCACTGCCATTTCTCCCAGACTCTTCCTTTTCTGCTTCAGAGGTCATATGTTGCCCTCAGAAATCACCTGCATACAAGGAGATAGAGCTTGGGCTGATTGCTCTGCCTAAGCTCCTCATCGGTGGCTGTGAGGGTGCTGCTGCTGTTTACCACTCAGTATGTGGGTATGAGAAAGGAGGAAAAAGTGAGGGCAGTGGGTTTTACTCAAAACATGAGGGGATTGCTTGCAGAGGTGGATCATCTTCAGGTTTGGGAAGGGTGACATTTGTGGGAGTTTGTGGGGAGTCCAGTGCATCTAACCATGAACAGGAAAGTCCTCTAAAGTGCTGAATGTAAGCTTGTCCTGTGGTCCCTGACAAGAGCCTCCTCTTTCCTCTCATTGCTGCCAATAAATCCAAGATTAGGAAGCTGACAGCTGCCTACACGCTCTGGAAGAGTACAGTGACCACATGCAAAATTTATAGCCTACAATATTGCTGTAGGTGGGGTTATAAAATACTTTTGTGGGGTTTTTAGGCCTGGGTTTCCCCATGGATGCTGGCAGTGACATACGTATCCTGATATATTACCCTCCATGGCCAGGCACACTGACTGGGAGGGCTGACAGGCCAGTGTGCTCCATGCCACTGCAGAGGCTCAAGGCTGGATTCTGCCCTGTGCTAAGTCCCAGGTGCTCTGGCAAGGTGTAGGTTACCTATAAATGGCACATTTGAGCCTGGCTTTTGCTCCACAGTCAGATCAATTTACCTTGGGTCAGTGCTGTGCTTCTTTTGCTTTGTCAGAACCCTAAGTCTGAAAATAATGAGTTGAAAATAAACACTCTTTTCCTCCTGTGCTTCCATGCACTGACACAACCCCATGCTTTGCAGCTTTTGGGCCCTCTACCCTATGCATAAATCCCAGGGGCCATGCTCTGCTCTCCTCCCTGCTCCACACACTGTGCTGAAAAGTGAGGGACTTGGAGAAACCGATAGTGCAAGACTTCAACAGGAGTGATCTGTAAAAAGGGTTCACACAGGGAGCAGGACATGGGTTTTCTAAAACATGGACACTACAGCTGTCTGCCAGCTGCTGTCAGGGTTAGCCTGGTGGCTTATCCTCTGCTAACAACGTGCACTACTTGCCACTGGTCACTGTTGCTTCACTAGGTTTGGTGACCCCATGCTCACAGAGGGGAAGGAGGCAAAAAGGGACCCCACAAAGGTCCAAGGGAGGTCTGAGAAAGCTAGACAAAGTCTGCAGGGGGAAAATTAATTCAACAGAGGTTGTGGATGAAAAGAAGTGGCATAGTGAGCTCACACAAGCTCAGCATTTTTTGGTTTCTCCATTGTCTGAGATCCAGGTATTAAAATCTTAAGTAAAATCATAACTTGAGAGGATGAAGTGGTAAAGGCATGCCAGTCTCACTGGTGTCTTAATTGTTGCTGTTGGAAATAGAGAATTACAGCTGTGGAATTTAAATGCTGTGAAGGACTGCTAGCCAGCCAGCTGTGGGGTTTCACCTCTGAGCTGAAACTCTCTTGCAGTGGGAAAGTTTCTTGTTGCTTTGGAGTTGCTTCTCCTTCCCTTTTGAGTCTACTGGGATGAATACAAAATGTGATTAATTCCTGAAAAAGAATTGCTGCATCTCCATTGGAAATGCTAAGGGTAAACGGGAAGCTCTGAGATACGTAGTCTGCAACTCACAATGAGATTTTAAATAAGATACCTGGGAAACTGCAAAATCAGCAACTACTGGAAAACCAATCGTCTCAATGTCAGGTATTTGGGAAAGGGCAGAAACTCAGCTTCAAAACCAGTACCACTACCTTGCTTCTAAGCGATTTAGTTTACAGCTAGCTCAGTAAGAGTCTCACAAGCTGCTCACTGAAACCAGATAAACCTATGGATGAAATATTAAAGCAAAACTTGCCGTTAGAAAAGTATAATGAAAAAGATAGATGTCCTGATTCTACTGAAGTATTACAGTAGTCAGTCCATATAGCTTTTCTGTGCCCCAGCTTCCAGCATAAGAATGTGAGTGGTATTCATCTACTTCAAAAACACTTTGCCAAGATCAGCTATTTCTTGTTTAACGAGTGCTTTGTATATCTCAGGTGAAGAAAACACAACAGAAAGGCAAATCTTACCAGCAACAGAGTAGTATTTCTTGATTTCCAGACCTGTCTTAGCCTCAAGCAAGGGAGAAGTTTGTACAGCACAGTTGATGTGATTAATCATGACTGAAGCCACATGTTTCCTAGGCTGAAAGAACTGCTAAATCTCCAAATTTTGCTCAGTCATGTCACTGAAAGTGATACCATACATCTGAAGAAGATTGCTACACCCAAATATTTATTTTCCAACAATACCAGTTGACCTACTTTTAGCTACCAAGGAAGGTAAAGCTGTTCCTCTCCTAATGCCCTCAGACAATCTCAGGTGTATGAACTCTCCTTCTTTTAAACACGCTTGAAGTAAAGTTATGTTCTGAGTCCAGTCTGGCACAGAGCTGAGTTCAACACCACACGCTCCCCTTTCCAGTGGCATTTGCATGCTTGGCTGAGACCAAAGAAAGATGACCTCTCCTAACAAATAATAGAATCATAGAATGGTTTGGGTTGGAAGGGACCTTAAAGATCATCCGGTTCCAACCCCCCTGCCATCAGCAGGGACACCTTCCACTAGACCAGGTTGCTCAAAGCCTCATCCAACCTGGTCTTGAACACTTCCAGGGAGGGTGCATCCACAACTACTCTGGGCAACCTGGGCCGGTGTTTCATCACCCTCAGAGGAAAGATTTCTCCTAATATCTAATCTAAATCTACTCTCTTCCAATATATAACTATTGCCCCTTGTTCTATCACTATCTGCCCTTGTAAAAAGTCCCTCCCCTGCCTTCCTGTAGGCCCCCTTCGGGTACTGGAAGGCCACTATAAGATCTTTCTACAGCCTTCTCTTCTCCAGGCTGAAGAGCCCCAACTCTATCAGCCTGTCCTCATAGGAGAGGTGCACCAGCCCTTGGATCATCCTGGTGGCCTTCTCTGGACTCACTTCAGTAGGTCTATATCCTTCTTATGTTAGGGACACCAGAACTGGATGTAGTACTCCAGGTGGGGTCTCACAAGAACAGAGTGGAGGGGAAGAACCACCACCCTCCACCGGCTGGCGATGCTTGTCTTGATGCAGCCCAGGATATGGTTGGGTTTCTGGACTGTGAGTGCACATTGCTGGCTCATGTAGAGCTTCTTGTCCACCAGTACCCCCAAGTCCTTCTTGGCAGGGCTGCTTGCAATCCATTCTCCACCCAGCCTGTATCTGTGCTTGGAGTTGCCCCAACCCAGGTGCAAGACCTTGCACTTGGCCTTGTTGAACTTCATGAGGTTTACATAGGCCCATCTCTCAAGACTGTCACAGTCCCTCTGGATGGTATCCCTTCCCTTCAGTGTGTTGACTGAACGACACAGCTTGGTGTAATCGGCAAACTTGCTGAGGGTGCACTCAATCCCACTGTCCAGGTTGCTGACAAAGATGCTGAACAATACTGACCCCTGAGGGACGCCACTTGGACTTAGAGCTGTTGACTACAACTCTTCAAGTGCAACCCTCCAGCCAATTCCTCATCCACTGAGTGGTCCATCCATCTAGTCCATGCCTCTCCAACTTAGAGACAAGGATGTCACACAGGACAGTGTCAAATGCCTCGCACAAGCCCAGGTGGATGATGTCAGTTGCTCTTCTCTTACCCAGCAAAGCTGTAATTCCATCATAGAAGGCCACCAAATTGGTGAGGCATGACTTGCCCTTGGTGAAGCCATGCTGGTTGCCACCAATCACCTTTTCATTCTTCATGTGCCTTAGCATAGTTTCTAGGAGTATCTGCTCCATGATCTTGCCAGGCACAGAGGTGAGACCGACCAGCCTGTAGTTCTCCAGGTCTTTCTTGTTACCCTTTTAAAAAATGGGGGTAAAAATAATCCAAGCATTTGACTTTCTCTGGGAAGAAAAAGTGACAAGAACATGGATGTCATCCAGGGCACATAAGGGAGAGTTGCTGGTCCCGCTGCATGACAGCCCAGTTGCTGAGAAGTCTCATGGGAAGGAGGAGTGTGAGTTTGTGGGACCAGCACTAAGGTTGATTTCAGCATCCACTACTGCACTCCCACTGCTAAATAGCTACTTGCTGCTGAATACAGCTCTTCTCAGTACCTGAAAATCTAAACTGAAGTTTCGCTAAAGAAAACCAAGCCTCTGGTCTCAGGGGATATGAGATAAGCTCTTGTTGTTAATCTGTATATTTGCCTTGATGCAGATGTCATCTAAAGCTGAATAGGAGGAATGTAGCTGGAGTCTTCTTCCAAATTTGTACTATTTGGGGTAGACAGGCTCTGAAATAAACCTGAAACCTGGGAGGATGGACAGGATGGAGGTTGTGCTTGAACCTTAACCCCACGACCAACAAATGTGCCCTAGGCTCACCGAATTTTTTCATAGAGCAGCATCACATAGTTAGCTCCAAGACACAGTGATACGGATCAATAAGACATGTAACTTCTTCTTTAACTTTCTGACTACTGATGTTTTTTAACAAGAAATCCGAACTGTGACACAGCAAACAGGCGAAGAAAGGCCTTGCGAAAGAGAAGCGTAATGGGAGCTGATTAAAGCGTCTGTAATTAGCTAATGGCTGTGAACATTTATGAAATCTCCCAGCAGTGGCGGCGAAGTGCTGATTCTAGAGAAGCAGCTGGCCTCTTCCTTGATGTCTTTAATCCTTGCAGTCCCAGCTGCCATGGCTCAAGTGTTGGAAAACTCCACCCTCTTTCTGGCCTCTGATCAAAATCAATATTTCAGAGAGAAACGCAGAAGAGCAAAGGAGTTAAACAAAAGTTCAGATAAGCATAACAAACACTGGAAAGATGAGATTCTCCAAGCAGAGTGCTCTAGAAAGCACTCGCGTTAATCTGGGCAAGGCTCTCATCAATTGCTGTGTGCAGAAAGAACTATTCTTGGACTCGTAAGGAGGTAAGGGATTTATTTCCTCAGCTGCATGGAGTCATGCTATGAGATATCATTAAGTAAGAATAATTAGGATTCGAGCTTTCAACGCACAAGATTTGTGTGTTTCCCTGTGTTTCCAGTCCTTTCCAAAAAGACCTTTCCGAAGTGGTAGTCAGGATTTCTGTATCCTTTAACTATATAATCCTTACAAGTAATCTCTTTATGTCTATGTGATAAGTGGCTGTGTTGCATTCCATTTGAGCATCACTAGATGAGCTTGGAAATTAATACTTTGGTGCAATAACAAAATAAAATATTGAAGTGTATTTTAATTTAAGCAGTTGAACATGATCCACCAGTGTGGATTTAATTTACCTGGCAATACTTTGTCTCCAGTTAAGACAAATCACAGGAATGATTATGGTAATGTCCAAGGTCACTTCAGGGAATTTGGTTTTATGGGTGCAATGGTAGTATGAGGAGCTTGCACTAACATACTGAGCTGAATTTTCAGTGTGTGGGAAGCAAGTGTGCAAAGGGTCTGATGATTAACTTTCTGGCACCAGTTGCTTTCCTGCGATACTGCAATCATTACTTCAGGCAAAAACAAATAGCTCTGTGACGTTTTGTTGCTTCATCAGCAGGAAAAAACTGTTCAACTCTATCTTCTGCCAAGCCTGATCCTTCTCTTCCTTTCTGTGCATATGGAGGGTCCCCAGGAAGCACATGAAGGGTCTACAGCAGCATTGTGTAAGAGACCAGAATGAAGGTGGGAGGAGTGCAAAGAGGTCCCTAGTGTCCAGCCCAGGTTATTGGGATGGAGAGGAGCCCAGGGATGTCCCATTTTACTGAATCATTTGAGATCTACTTAGGTGTTTAGTTTTGCAGAGCAACAAATTTTTGTTGTTGTTGTTGTTTTCAGAGCCCCAGTCTTGATCTCTTGTAAAACTGAGTGTTACTCAGATCTGGACCACAGCCTATCACTGCTAATTCTGATACAGAATTTGACTTCCCCTCCAGAGAGAAAGGTTTAAACTCAATGCTTTTCCTTACAGGCAACAGAGATGCTTTATTGAGTGCCCCTTTCTCAGAGATCCAAAGAAATTTAAATGGATAAAAATAAAAATGGGGTTCAGGATTTAAAGAGACTGGATGACTCTTAGTAGGTAAAGTCAAGTTAGACCATGGGCACTGCCACAGTGACAGTGGGACCCAACTTGATTTGGATCCTACAACTTCTAGCTATTCTCACCCACCTTTTTACCCAATAATGGCTGGGCTGACACTCATTTAGGGCTACAGTTGATGCTACTGCTGCAAAACCTGTTACCCTGTTAACAGAACAAATGACATACACTTCATGTCGAAGTTTCCAAATCAGGAAGACATAATCATTAATGGGAATGATTTATACAAAACTACTTATTGTTGAGCTAGGAGAGCACAGAACTTCTTCCCTGAAGAGGAAAGTCAAACAGATCATGTCAGAAAGAAGAAATAATGTTGTGAGATAACTATTTTTAAGCTTGGTTGCTTTACTGCCATTCCTGGTAACCTGTGCTAATGTAGTTCCATTAAATTCTACTTCCCCACTGCAGTTTGGAGAGTTTTGCTGCTTACTACAAGGGGACAAGAGTTTACATCGGACTGCTAATGAGCTGAATGTTTGCATGTGCTTGAGTGTAATAACTCATGATGTGGCTGGGATGTGCTCTGGTGCTGCTGTACTGTGTGCTGCTCTGCTAAGCTCTCTTGCTGGCCATGCTCGCAAGCTCTACCTCAGCAGGCATAGCAGAAGCGTTTTGGCTTTTTGTCTTATTTGAGATTTTGGATTTTCCTGATAATGTTTTCCATGGCATCTGGCAGGGTGAGCCCACTCCTCCTGTATGCAAGCAGCAGAGACTAACATTGGGCTCGAGAGTACAGAGGGAGTACAGAGGGCATTGCCCCCAAAAGGTGCAAAGACTTGTCATGGCTCGGGGAGTCAGGGGACAGAAGAAAGGACCTCTGTAGAAGACAGATGTAGCAGAGTGTGACAGGCAAGGTGGTGCCGAATAGTCCTGGAGGTCCAGAAAGCTGCAGAAATGGGAAGCTGCAGGAGGAAAAGGGAGGGAGAAATAACCTCTTTAAACAGATGAAGGTGTTGCAGCAGATTGCCCTTTACCTGAATAATTTCATGGCAATGCACTACCCCAGCTATATATCTTGGAGTGTGCTACATGACCATAACTACACATTTTTCCCAAAAGCACTGTCCATTCCATTGATTGCAATGGTCTAGGATAATTAATTGCAGCCATTATAAAAATAATATGATTCTGTAACACATCTGTATCTCTTAAATTCAAGCCATTCCAAATTCTTGCTGGTTTCATCAGTCACATGCTCAGAAACACTTTCAACGCACTAAGGCAAATGATAAAAACTATAAATCAGGTGCTTAAATCCCCACAACCATGCTATCTTGAAAGAAATTCAACATCCCAGGCAGAGAGCCAGATTTTGTTATTGCAAAAAAAGGTTCTCCTGCATGTGCTAACGGATTAGATGTTCCTGATGTTCTAGGCAAGTGCACTGTAGGCTTTACAATGGTGATAAAATGCAAATTTTGCCCATAAGTCTTCCTGTTGACACGGAGGATAACAACATACACATATGTGTGTGTGTTTAAAAACATTGTTTTCAACTGCTGGGGAAGGGAGTGTAGAACTCCAGACTTCTCCAGATTTTTTTTGAGATAAATATACTGAACTGTATTAAAAACATACCTAATTTTTAAGGTACTTAAAATTTTGGTGTTTCATATGCAATATGGACATGTACCCTGTAGGTCATCAAGTTATAGTGAGCATATCAACATATTGAGTGTTAGATAAAGAAATAAAATTTGCAGGATCATAAAAAGAGACAGAACACAAAATAAAGAATGAAAGTCCAATAAAAGGAAAGGCAGAGCATCTGTAATAGTTATAACTTATTCTCCATTGCCCTGCATCTTTGGTAGCAATCATATCAGAGGTCATGTGGAGATGGCTATAAAATGCTGTTAAAAGGCTAAATGGAAAAGGCTAAATGCACTGACATGACTGAACCTGCTTTGGGTTTGAGTCCCTCTTGGTGGATTAAGCTCTGGAGTCACAGATGGATAAAGTTGCAATGCGCAACCATGAGCATTCAGATTCTAGTGAATCAAGGCAAGAAAACTGACTTTTATGGGCTAATATTACAAAAGTAGCCCAGCTCTAGGACACATGAAGTCCAGAAGTGCCCTGACATTAAATAGTCTACACCTGAACCATCTTTCACAAGCACAATGCTGGGTTTGCAGCAGGGGTTTCATCATTGATGACAAGTGTTTTTTGAAAACCTCAGCCCTGAATATTCTGAAAGGTGATGTGCAAATGAAATTAAACCCCTTCTGGCAGACTTGGTTTTCTGCCCTCATCTGTGGCTTTATCAAAAATTAACCAGAGGGTTTAAAAAGATATGGTGAACTTCTGTCAGAGAAACCAAATGAGTACAAGAGTCCTCAGAGCACTCTCCCCATCCACCTGCAACCAGAGTTAAGCACCACAGGGCAATCCCCATCTGTACATAGAAAGATCATCTAGTTTCAAACCCCCTGCCATCAGCAGGGACACCTTCCACTAGACCAGGTTGCTCAGAGCCTTATCCGACCTGGCCTTAAATACTTCCAGGGAGGAGGCATCCACAACTTCTCTGGGCAAACATGGGCAGTTGAGACCCTATTTGCCTCCATGCAACGGTGTCCACTTGCTTCAGATTGAGATTTAGACCGCTTTTAGTGAGAGGGTCCCTGCCATGATGTTGGCTGGGGGTAAATCCAAAACGGAAGTGCTTCTCATAGATAGATTCTTCACTTTATGTAAAATGTGTTGTGACACATTATCTCTTCAACATGCAGCAAAGTGTACTTTGCAGCGATTGAAGAAATTCAGTTACATCTATCCTGTGCTTGTGTTCTGGTTCGTTATTTATAGCAAGCGTGGGAGTGTGTTGGCCTTTTCTGACAGCATATCATGGCCATCTTAAATTCTGAAAGCACTTTTTGGTTGCCACAGGAAATGTTTAAGAAGTTTAATCTTAAATTTGAGAGTGTTTTGGAGACCAGTCTGTTCGTGACACATTAACAAAATTAGACCAGGAAATATATGTGGAATGAACTCCTGTGCTTTCATAACGAGTGAGGTTGTTGGGAGTGTGCTACTTGCTGCGCATACTACTAAGGCATGGTCTTCATGGTCCATGGTGGTGCTATGTGGATGTCTTTGCCCATAGCATTTCAAGAAAAAAATGTTTACTAAAACAGCCTAAGCGATTCAGGAAACCAAATCTCAAGCTGTTGTGGAGAGCACTTTGCATGAAATGAACTGGAGTTTTGACAGGGAGCATAATCAGAGGCAAAAGAGTTAATTTTGCTCCAATAAGAAGACATGGAAGTAATTTTTTTCTCACTAATTAAATATGAAACTGACTAACTGTATGCAAGTGTAATTTTCTTATCTTATTAGCCATGTTCATTTCTGAAGTGAATAACTACCAGCACTGGTACAGTATATGGGCAGAATAATAGTCGTACTGATTTTACTTTAATCTCCGAATACAATTAGCATAATTTAAACCATTATAAACTACAGCAGATAGAAATCACATTATAGAGACTGTAGGTGGAGAAGTGGGTGGTCACATGCAGAGGGAAAACTGGAAGAGCACTTAAAATACAACCGAATAATAAGCATGCAGAGGAATGTAAAGCTACACGGAATTGAAAGGCACATTATTTCCGATGATAGGGAGAGAAAAGTGGAAAATCAAGAGTAAGGTTCAAGGTCTTCTACTACTGCAGGGCCTGATCTCAAGAAGTGCTGTATACCCCATTGTGTGTGCACTGTGTTCACTCCAGTCCTGTTTATATGAGCAGGGATTTCAGGCAGGTGCCCTGCGCCCTTCAGGCAATGCAGATGGCAGGAGCTTTTTGGGGCGGTGGCAAGTGGCCAGCCATGGAGCAACTGTGGCAACTGATTAAGTGAAGAAGTAGCAAACATGGAGATTACAATTACAAATAGGCAGAAGGAAAGATGACCTTATTTATGAGCATTTTCAGTTATTTGTCTTTGGGAAATAACTCTTGAGTTTTCTTTTTTCAGGCATTTTGTGATGTGAGTGATTTTGCTACAGGTAGTAGAGGGCAGCACCACTTCTCT
>NW_010293254.1:12301-17584 GCF_000700745.2 Antrostomus carolinensis
CAACTTTTTTATGGAGCATAAATCCCAAATTCCATTTTCTGTCAGAGAAGAGAAACAGCCCAGTGTAAAGATCACATCTTGTCTGACGAGGTGAAGAAACCAAGATATGATGGAAGTAGGAAAGGGACAGGTTAGATGAGGAACCAGAGAGGGGGACCTGGGACCTGTGTATTTGAGTGGTTCATGTGTAAGAGGGGGAATGGAAAAAGGAAAAAGAAGAGACAAAGGGTAGGCTGGATGAGGAGACTGGAGCTGCAATCCTAAATTTTAGGCTAGGACTGACTGAATAAGCAAAGGCAACGAGTGTGGGAAGAAAGTGCCAGGAATGTGGAGGAGAGATGGGGACAAGTCAGTGCAGAGAAGACAAAGCCCAAGGGGAGTGGGAAGAAGGTGCTCCCACCAAAGCCTTAACCTGAGCCTGGGACAATCACATTGTTCTACCCTCTGCTGTCAGCAAGTACCAGTAAAGCCACTGGCAAGACATTATATGTCACCTGCTGCTGCAGCTGGTCCATGGAAGAGAAGAAGAGATTACAATTAAAAACCCAGGAAAAGAATACCCTGAGCTCTTTTTCCTTTGAAGACATACCTGCCTTCTTCATTTACATCCTGTACTAGTTTCTGCAGCATTTTCTGAGCAAGTAACAAAATTAAGCCCAAGAATCTAGTCTGTTTAACTACTAACAATCTGAAGTTGGCCATAAATTTCTTTCTGTGGCCCCTTTTTAATAGTTGCAAGGAAGTCTATAGGATTTGGTTCTTAGCACAGACCTGTCTGAAATGTTACCAAAGGCAACAACTGAAAAGCTGTACTGAGCTGGTACAGCATGTATTAATCATTAAGTAAATCTAATTTATATCCTGACAATTCAGCCAGAGCATGTTGTTCAAAATGAACTAGAAATGTTCTTCATCATGTCATGACTGTGAGTACAATGTGGCCAGGTTTTACTGCTGAAAACCACAACATGACTTTGACATATTTTCCACATCAAATTTATTGGTTTCTTATCATAAAGACATTTCTGACATACAGAACATGGACCTCACTCCTAAGTGGCTGTTCTGTTATTGCAGCGCTCTCTGCTCTTTGAAACTTCTTCCTACAAAAAACCAATCTCTGGACTAAATTCTGTGCCACATAATAGACTCTGCTGTCACCAAATGTCACTTGCAAAAGCAGCCTTCCAGCTGGGTAAATGTCAGACTGGAAGTCCAGAGACTTGGATGATAGCTTCAGGTTGCCCAGAGAGCTCCTGCAGAGCTTTCATATAGAGATGAAAATACTCTGCTTTTTGGATCAGCTCTACTTGCATTTTTATGATGAATTAAGCAAAGCTACTCTAAGATACGGAGTGTACTCTGTGTGGGTCAGGTGGGTGGAGATTTACCAGCAGATATGTAGAATCATGATTCAAATCAATGTATATCACCTCCAGAAATAAGGTGCTCTTTGCAGTGTTTGTAGATGAGCAGTACGTAGAAAGTAAAGATACATGCAGAGTGTGCAGCTGTTCTTTGGGCAAAGATGACAGATGATGTTATTGCATGAGAATATTTTCAAGATCTGATTTTTGTTTATCCAATTAATATTAGCTGTATTTCATGCACCAAGAAAAAGAGTTGCAATTGCACTGAAAAATTCTGTTGCAAAAATTTCAGCAAAGCCAGTTCAGTAATTAGTGTGTAGTCATTTTTCCAGTTTTTCCTGTAAGTTTTGTACTTTATAGACGTTTTAATGAGGTTAACCTCTTTAATGCAAGTGGCTATAAAAGGAGTAGTGACATTCATCTGAAAAACACACACACAAATACAGAATGTTTGTATTTCTGGAGGTGAAAATGAAGGCAGCAAGTAAATCATGGTAATATATATTTAACATTCTCTATTTGATTTAGAAAAAAGTTATGAAAGCATATGAAATGATAAGGAGGACACCCCTTGCCCAGCCCAAACTCTTAAGAAATAGCAGCTCTCCTGCAGCGTCGCATTTGTCTCTCAGTGCCAGGGCTCTATATTTAACAAGCTTTCCCTGGCTCCCACACCCAGATGAATTCATTGGAATGCAGAGGGAAGGCAAGAGCTCTTCTGACTCATTAGGAAGCTGACACGCAATTACCATCAATTAAAAATGCCTTCTAGAGCCACCATATGAATTTGGGTGTGCTGAAATTAATGAAACCATCGAGATCTCTTGTAAGCAGGACTTAATCTTAGCATTGCACTCAGGACAAATGCAGATTTGACTAATCTGCAAAAATAAATTGTTGATGTGCCAACTAACATGTATAGCGATCCTTAGAGAAGCAATGCCCAAAGAAGTTTTACGTCTTCCACTTCACCATCTGTGACTTGCAAGCAATATACCAAAAGAAAACCTTCTCTATATCTGGGATGTATTGAAAAAATACCTGCTGTAACAAAATGTTTTGTTGACACCAAACAATTTTCCATCTTTCCTTTCACAAGCCACTAGTCAGGAAAAAACTTAGGAAAAAATAAGAAAAAAGAGGTGGAAGTGTGATGACAACTGATTTACAGGTGGATTCCAGTTTCACTATATCCCAATTAAGATGGGTTGTAAACACTTCACTTTCTTATTCCAAGACCATTCTTAGAATCTCTTTCATTTAGGCTTAACTTGTTAGATTTAGAATAAGCCATCCAAAAGACTCTGAGCAGTTTTTGAGCCAATACAATAGAATTAAGGTGCCTTTGTCATAAATGTTCTTTGACAAATTTTATCTCAGTATGAACTTTTCCCATTCATCTAATATTTTAACATGTACTTTTGAAAGTTTAAGCACTGTTGATCAAGCTTTTTATTATAACTTTTGAAAAAATATAATAGATCCATTTAATTTACAGGTATACATAATTACACAAGCATTTTATAAGTATATACAAAAAAATAAGCATGTGCCTACACTATATCTATTTGTATTCAGTAGTCAAAAGAAGCAGACAATCCTACTTTTGCCTGTAAAAAGGATAATACCTAGTTATCTAGGATTATTATATTGTTTCTTTTTTTAAAAAAACCCAAAAAACCAAACCCAAAACAAACTTTTAACTGTGGGCACTTTACAGCAGGAACTGCCATTTCTGTTACTATTTATATTCTGATGGTGACAAGAGTATCCTTATGTTTAGGCCTTTATAAGCTTACAGTGAAACAGAATTAGTCCTACAGGTGGAAAGCAACCTGACCTCCACCAAAGCCTCTAGGAGCTGCCACTGCACAAGTAATAAATAGCCCCAGAATACAGACATGATCATAGAATCATCATAGAATGGTTATGGCTTGAAGGGACCTTAAATATCATCTAGTTCCAACGCCCCTGCCATCAGCAGGGACACCTTCCACTAGACCAGGTTGCTCAAAGCCTCATCCAGCCTGGCCTTGAACACTTCCAGGGAGGGGGCATCCACAGCTTCTCTGGGCAACCTGTGCCAGTGTCTCACCACCCTCACAGTGAAGAATTTCTTCCTAATACCTAATCTAAACCTGCCCTCTTCCAGTTTAAAGACATTACCCCTTGTTCTATCATTACCTGCCCTTGTCAAAAGTCCCTCCCCAGCTTTCTTGTAGGCCCCATCTTATAAAAAATCTCCTTATAAAGTTTCACAGATCTTTTTAGTTCTTGCATGAGTCTATTTTAGGACCAAAAAGAGAGTCCAAACAAATCCTTTGGGGTTTTTATAAATGCAAAGTGGTTCAAAAACTTAGATCTGAGTTTTGCATGTTGGGTCTACTTCTTGTTCAAACATTGTGTAGAAATTGTAATGGAGAGAAAAAAAAATAATCAGCATATATATTCATTTTTGCAAATATTGTAATATATTTTTTCTCTTGTACGCAGTAAGAACTTATTCTGGGAGGCAAGTGTGGTCAGCACCCTCCAAAATTCCTAATGTTTTTTGCTGATGTTTTAGACACACATACATACTTGGTATACTGAGGCCAAACAGTTACTAAAGGTGGTGAAGGTCTCAAGGAAAACATCTGAATTTAGTGCCATAGAGAAGTGCATATAATCTTATGTGATGAAGGAAGAGGTGCTTACAGTTGAAGAACGCATTAGGTCCCATGTAACTCATGGGAGTTTTTACCTGTACATGTTAACCTTTTTGAATGTATAGGTTTTTGTTGAATGAGTTATCTACAAATAAACAAGTGCTAATATTGCTTTTACACAAAAATCCCTCCAAATAATAGTAGCAATCCAAATGAAAACCAGAAGTCAAAAACCTTGTTTCACTTACATAAATTAGATGCAGACTGAGATTTTTTCCTAGTGTTTCCCTTTTTTATTGTTTCTCAAGGAAAGGGGTGTTGTGCTAGGAAATGTAAGTGTCAGTAAAGAATAGAGGAGGTTTTATTAACAGTATGCTTTTTTGGAAATACATCTAGAAGATTTACTGCCTGGTATCTCTTCTGAAGTTGTATGAATCACAGAAGAAGGTGGAGCCGAGGGGTGGAACAGGAGCTATTTATCAAGAACATTTGAGCACAGCTACCAGGCTGAAAGAAATTGAAGACAAAAGATCCATTTATTTAATAATCTTTGATCATTTTCAGGCTTTGTTTGAATGTATTTATATCTGTACTTGCAAAACTAGAGAGTGTGCAAACTTGGTGCCAGGCAGAAAGTCTCTCTCCTCCCAGATTAATTTGATTGAATTCATATGAGGGGAAAAATAAGTATTTAAAGCCAAAAGCAGTGTGACACTGTTGGTGTTCCAGGGGAAACTGAAGTCACAGAATCACAGAGAATCACAGAATGTTAGGGGTTGGAAGGGACTTCCAAAGATCATCTAGTCCAACCCCCTGCCAGAGCAGAGTCTATCCTGCTACATCTGTAAACTGAATGTGTCTTGCGTCACAACGCCAACAAATGAGATATTTGCAGCCACTATAGAAAAGAGCTTTGGAGCATTACAAGAAAGGACAATTTCCACTAGGGTGTCCAGTACCACCTGAAAGAATCAAATAGCAAATAATATCCCTGCCATCAGTGCTTCAATAGGGAGTTTCAGAGGGGACAAACCTCTAGAAATTTGGTTATTTCCTAGTAAACTCTGCAGGCTTCTGAGTAGCTTTTGTACAAAGCTCTTGGTTTAAGCTCTGTTAATCTTCTTCACAGGGCAATGATAAGAAACTTTATGATTACAAGAACAAAATAAGTAAATAATGGGACAATGTCTCTGTGGACATAAATCAGCGCAATACCCTTTAAGCCAACACACAAGAGACAATTTCATTTGATATCCAGCATGTTC
>NW_010293254.1:17619-43382 GCF_000700745.2 Antrostomus carolinensis
GCTGAGATTAAATCCTGCAAATTTGCCATGGAAACCATATCTTTCTTCCCCCCCCACCTCTCCTTTTTACAGTCGAGTTATAGTGATTCTTTTAGAGACAGGAGGTGCGAGCACTGCATTTTGGGGTAAGGGTTTTTGGGGAGATGGGCAGAAGAGATAAATGGGGTGCTGTGGAGAGGGAGAGGGAGGAATTACATTCATCCTCAAAAATGAGTTCACATCCCTGAGCTCCTGGTGTTGAGAGCTAGAAAAGGGCAGATGCTTCTAACAGTTGGAGAATTAAAGTACGGAGGAGGCAGTCATTCTTCAGCAGCCCAGAAGCCATCCCACAAAGCAGGGAGGTCCAGGGTGACCCACTTCAGCACCTGTGGGTGCTGGTGGGAGGGGGAGTGGGGACAGCAGGAGATGGAGCTCCCTGGGCTGTGTGGGCTGACAGCCTGGTTTGATCACACCATTGCCACAGTGGCTTAGAAGGGAAATCTGTGACAGCAGCACTGAATGTAAATAAGGCTGATGTTGCATGATGGGAAGGGAGGACTGGGACCAGGTGCTGGGTCCGGTGCTGGGTCCAGTGCTCCCACCATCCAGCCCCAGTTGTACCAGCCCAGGGGCACCATGGAAGATCAGTTGTCCCACAAGGACCTGGGCTTGGCCACACTGCCAGGGTGCTTGGGGAGCGTGTGGGTTCCTCATAGGTATGGGTAGCGTCTACCCATGCTTTCATTTTGGAGGAAAAAATTGACTTTTGCAGCAAGCCTGGATTTTTCTTTCAAGAGCACGCATTGGTTTTTTCACTGTGTTTACATTCACCTGCTGCAGAGTATTTCAAGAGTAACTCAAAGTTATCTCAAACTTTTTCCTAAGAGGAGAGCACAGGGAGGAGGCTAAAGGAAAGCTAGACAAGGTGGGCTTGGATCCCCATTGCTTCACCCAGTATGCAATTGTGCTTATGTTTCATCTGCAAATTTGAGTTCCATTTTGCATTGGATGCAAAATCTAAATTGATCTCTCCCTGTTTCAAGTCAGTCAGGACTTGTAAATTTTATCTGGCTGACAAGACTGACAGTGTCAAACCAGGTCTGGCCAGTACCAGACCACTGAACTGACCTTTGGGTCCATCTGTCTCTCTTCCCCATTTCTTGGTGATTCCAGTTTTTCATCTGTTTCTCTCAGGTGGACTTTCCATATTCTTTTCTACTGATGGAGCATTTCATCATACTTCTGTTGGCATAATGTCATGTCTGTTTGCTTATACTAAACATGACAAATTTTTTATGGTGCCTCATCAACCACACTGAATTTTTAAAATGATTTGTTCATTCCTACTTCTTTTGCTTGCTTACACAGTAGACTTGTTCATGATAGAAATGAGACATTTCAAGGATGATTAGATGCTACAGCAGCCTAGCACAAAATTATATCTTTCTGCCTTGCTGTGTTTTTAATGTGGTACCTCACTGACTTCCACAGTCCTCGGCTATTTACCCTTTTTTCCTGAGGATGTCCACAAAATAGAAAGTTAGAGCAACTTCTTTCTCAGACACAACCTCGGCAAAACTTTGGGGACTGAATGGTCTAACTGGAGTCTAAAAGGTTTACAAAATTCAGCTTTTGCATGTTAGTAAGTCTGCATTTATTTTTCACATTATGTGCATGTAACCCTTTGGTGAACTGGAGCCTGAGCCATAGGTCTGGATCTTCCTATGGATTGCCTCTGTACACAGACTCACTTATATCCCAGAGATCATCTGGTTTCATCTAGTTTCAGAGCACAACATTCCTGTGCAGGAATCTGCCCCTCTCTCGTGTGAGTGATATAGGTGCTTCTAGACCACATGCAGGGCAATGCATAGTGCCTTGATGCAAAAGACCAGATATTTAGATTTTGTCTATTTTCTTCATATATTTACTGTCTCAAAACACTTAGTCTTAAGGCAAGCTGCATTTAACTGCTTTTTGTGTACTGCTTTGCATTTCTCATTCTTGCACAAGTGACTGTAAAATACATAAATGAACATGTTCTTTTTCTGTAAAAAAAAAACAAAAGCCTCTACACAAACCTCCCAAAAAATCAGCTCTGAAGTTTCAGGCAGTATTCCCACTTGCAAATGTACTATCAGTATTCTTCCAACAGAGCGTTCAGGTTCATCAAACTGTTTGTTCCAGCCCTTCATCGCTCTGATTGCTACTCATGTGCTTTGCACTGGTGTTAAATTTTGTATATCTATTTCTGTGAGTTCTGCACAGCACTGAAATGACTGCTGATTCAGAAAGTAACATGGATTTCTTTTTTCCAGGTCAGTAAATATAAGCTTAGGATTCAGCATGCAGACTGGTGATGTTGAAAGACCAGCTTTACAGTTTCAACCCCAACAGGAAAGTCAGTCTGTTATCTAAAAAGGGTAGAAAACAGGGGACAGGGAGGCAAAGCACTGGTCAGGCATTCGTTCAGTAAACTTTTGAAGGACTCACTTGCATGTGGAATCTCACAATTGGCATTTGGGAGACTCAAGTTTTTTGCTTTGTTAAGGCTTTTGGAATAAAAATTATTGTTATTTCCCATAAACAAAGATGTGTTTGAATTGTTTTCTCCTTCTGAAACTTAAAAAAAATATTCTTGCTCCCAGGCAGGTGATGACTGTCGAGCCTTATGGGAAGATGCAATATATTTCCATAGCGCAGTTGATAAAGGTCTATAAATAGGTACATATATATATGTGTATATATATATATATAGGTATATAGGTACATATATAGTTATATATGTATAAACATATATATAGGTACGTATTACAGGAATGCAAGCTTTCCTTCACATCTACGAATCATTTAGACTCTGGCTTTGTGATCACAGATGACAAAAGGCATGTTTTTGTCAAACCCGTGTTCTCCAGGTCACTTAAATCTTGTCAAGCTCAAATGAGCATGTGCAATGCTTGGAAACCACTAAGTTAGTTGAACCCAGCAAGAATTTTGTACCATGGAAAGATTTCCAGCAAGTCTCCATGGCAAACTTGCAGTCCTGTCTCTCCACAATACTCAGTGTGACCGAAGATCGTCTCCCAGTCTGTTGAGATACTTCGTACTTGCAGAACCAGAGTGAAGTATGAAAAGGCTCTTACATTTCCCTTATGCACATGGGGCTAAGGTATGGTGATACTGCACTCCCCCAGATTCCTGAGAAGCCTGGGGAGAAACAGAAGTGCATGCACATCTCTGAAGGCCTAAACTGCAGCCCTAACTACAGGAGCACCCTTCTGTGTAAATGAAGGGACCTTGTTGGAATAAAGCTTCATGAGAAATGCAAATGTGGGAGAAACTGCCTGATTTCTGTGCTGCCGAGACTTTCTGTGTGGTAGCACCAGATGCCAAAAAAGAAGCAAGAGGAAGGTGTGAACCCAAACTCACTCTCAACAGCAAAGAAAGAGAGTGAACCCATCCCTGCCACTGTCTCATGTGCAGGGGCAGCTTCAGTCCCAGGGACAGTAGTGAGGGAAAGGCTGCACCGCCATGTGTGGGACACCCGTGTTCTCTAAATCTTCACAAAAACTGTGAGAGCCCACTCACAATTAATAAGCAGGAAAAAAAGGGTGTCCTAAACCACTTTGGTTAATACAGAAAGTAAAAGCACCCATGGCTCCTTCCTCATTTCCCTTCTGTTGTGAAGGACACCAGGAAAGACACAAACTGAATTGAGAAAGCTGGAAGTCTGCAGACTGATAAATTTTTAGGTAGTTCTTGCTGCTACTGTTGTGGGTGGCCATTTCTGAGCTATTCGCTTCCTAATTTGGCCATTCATTTTGTTGACAGTGTGTTTGCTGATGTGCTTTGGCACAACGTGCCATAATCCACAAGGAGCAGTGCTCAGAGTCAGAAACAGGTGGATGAAACCAAGCAGAATATGAATAGGGGAAGGCACATAACAGCATGGTGTACTCTCAGGTGATGACCACCATGACAGGGTGTGTTTGGAGGAGGAGCAGTTAACGAGTTTACAGACGTCAGCAACTTTGCTTTAATTATATGCAAGGATCAGCAGGGGAAAGCCATAAGTGTTTGGATCAAGCACAGAAATGGGAGGGGAGGTGGGAACTGACCCTGCTGCTGAGCTCCTCTCTGGATAATCAGGCCAGAGCTGGACAGCAAAGATTTAAAGATTTCTGGAAGTAAGGAGAGAAAGTTGGATGTGGAGGAAGAAAGTGAGTCAAGAACATGGAGGAGTGAAGGAAATCAATACACTGTCTTACGGTCTACCTTCTGAACTGGAAGAAGGGCAGCTTGCAAGCACTGAAGGTGGAAAAGAGTAGTGCAGGCAGGAGGGGACCAAAAATCCATAATATTCTGACAGTGCTACTGGAGGAAGGCATTTACTCCTTGGAAATTTTACTTAATAAAAATACTATAGTATTTGTGTACAGATACAAAAGTATACTTTTTTGGTACCTCTCCCCATCCTTACTATCATTGATAATTGTCCACAATTTAAAATTAAAAAGCAAAGAAGAGAGAAAAGTAAAATTTTGGTGTGTTTGAGAGCATTTATTTTAAAATATTTTGCTTAAAATCTTGTAAGACTGTTTGGAAATCAGTTTTTCATATTTCCAGGAGTGGTCTTCTTCCTGTATTTTAACTGGACATTCTAACAAAATCTATGTGGACAGTATTGGTGCATGACATAGTATTTCCCATCGAAGATTAGTGGGATTTGAAACCAATAGCTTCAGGGCTAAAAGATGAGCACCTTCCACTTGAAATAAAGGAATAGCTCATGTTATTAGCTGCTGTAGTAAAACAGTCATGTTGGCCACTTCCTTGAGCATGATAAAGACTGACTGAGTGCTAAGTAGGTTGCAGTAGGATAGCAGATGTTTCCCTGATTGCCGTGTGTCGTACAGTGCCTGACACAAAGTTGGCATCCATGCAAAATAAGGTACTTAAAATAATAATTAATGAATTATTAGTATTTTTTTATTATTATAGTCATTCTATGATAGTCATTAGTGTGAATTAATACTGCTTCAGGGAGCATACATGCTATGAGAAACTTCTCTGTGCTCCTCATCTAATAGAAGCACTTTCCTGCAATACATAAAGATGTTTGGTTACCTGAACTGCAGACTTCACCCTCTGTTATGACACAGACATGGCAAAATTAATGTTGTGACTGATATGAAGGTATGAAGCTTGTTAATTTTCCATCCCTTGTGTAACTTTTTTCTTTAATTGTAGTCCAAAATCAGATTACTAACCGTATTAATTGGACATTTTTTTGTGTCCAATATGTGTAAAGGAAATCCTTTCCATTAATCTTGCCTTCTGTGTGCTAGCAGTGTTGCAGTGCAAAGCTAACACAGTATCACTTCCTCAACTTCCATGTACTCACATCATGCAGGTAAACAGGTAATGCTTTTGCTTAGCCTGGTGTATGGGAAGCATATGATTTGCTGTAGTTTGAAACATCCTTAAGTTCTCATAAATTTTTGTTTCATGCAGTATTCGTTTGGCGTAGGGAATGCAGAATTGCCCCAACTTGCATGAGAGGCTGGGAACTGCTCCCAAATAGCTGAAACTGGGGGAGGACCTCGTCAAAGTACAAGTAGCTTTGCATAGATGACCTGTTTTGATTTGAACCAATTTAAGGTTACATTGGGACTTTTTTCTATTTAAAGTATAAAGGAAAGAGCAGATCAAAGAACATGAGAGACAGATCTGAAAATGGATGTCCATTGGCTTTTAGGAAAAAAAAGACATTTCCCTTACATGCACCTTCTTTCCAGCCTATGTGGAATGCTTCCTGATCCAGGAATTGCTGGGTTATAAGTGTTCATAATTCAGGATTTTTAACACTGAAACCCACCTAAGATCGTTGGCAATTTGCAAGCCTTAATGTTAGCTGGTTTTTATTTGGAGGTTAGAATGCAGGGACCTGAACAAGCTTGAGAAGTTGGCCCATGTGAAACTCATGAGGTTCAACAAGGCCAAGTGCAAGGTTCTGCACCTGGGTCAGGGCAACCCCAGTATCAGTACCGGTTGGAAGAATGAAAGGATTGAGAGCAGCCCTGCCACAAAGGACTTGGGGGTGCTAGTGAATGAAAAGCTGGACGTGAGCTTGCAACCCCAAAGGCAAACCATATCCTGGCTGCATCAAACAAAGCATGGCCAGCAGGTTGAGGGAGGTGATTCTGTCCCTCTACTCCACTCTAATGAGACCCCACCTGGAGTACTACATCCAGCTCTGCACTCCTCAGCACAGGAAAGACATGGACCTGTTTGAGTGGGTCCAGAGGAGGGACACAAAAATGATCAGAGGGATGGAACACCTCTGCTATGAGAACAGGCTGAGAGAGTTTGGGTTGTTCAGCCTGGAGAAGAAAAGGCTCCAAGAAGACCTTTTTGTGGCCTTTCAGTGCTTATAGGGGGCTTAAAAGAGATGGGGACAGACTTTTTAGCAGGGTCTGCTGTGATAGGAGAAGGGGTAATGCTTTTAAGCTAAGAGAGAGTAGATTCAGATTAGATATAAGGAAGAAATTTTTTATGTCAAGGGTGGTGAAGCACTGACACAGTTTGCCCAGAGGGATGGTAGATGCCCCATTCCTGGAAACATTCAAGGTCAGGTTGGATGGGGCTCTGAGCAACCCGATCTAGTTGAAGATGTCCCTGCTCACTGCAGTAGGGGTTGGACCAGATGACCTTTAAAGGTCCCTTCCAACCCAAACCATTCTGTGATTCTATGAATAAATAAAGAGGGGGGAGGAGGGTTAATGAGTATGGAGGGGAGGATTAAGAAAAAAATAAAAAAATACAGTATTAATTTTTTAAAGGAAAAGTATGAAAAAAATCCACATTTACTGTTACAGAATTAGACTTTTTTTTTTTTTAAGTAGGATTTAAAATTTTACTTTAAAGTGTTGAACTGTTTTGAATTTTATTATCAAATACATTTTGGGAAAATTACTCCATAATGAAATGCTATGCTAAGATAACGAATATGATAAATCATGGTGCATTTACTGAGCACCTGACATTTTACTTCTTTTTAAAATAATTGTGTTTATACTTTCTTGGTTGCACAGTTAGAAATAAAAAGGTTCTAATTAAACACTCTTTTTTTCAAAGAGCTACACAAATATTTTTTACTCTTCATACTGAATAGTCTACACGATAGAATTGTGATGATTTATATCAAAAGGAAAGCTGACTTTTAAAGATGTGTTGGCATCTTATGTAATCTGTTAAATTGTATCAAAATTGTTTAGACTGGAATAAAGCCTCTTAAAATATTATATGTATATTGGAGGAGAGAAATGGTTTAACTTAACCATAGAAGTAGAGAAATTATCTTTTCATTTTATCATGTAATGATGTTAAGAGCTAAGCATTCCTATCAATGTAAGAATACACTTATTTCTCCCTATCTGTCATATCCTGCTGCCTTGAAGGAGATAGAAATCAAGCTCTGATTCCAACAAGTTATTAATGTATTTGCAGTGCTTTAAAAAATGGAAGAATAATAATATATTTTTACTGGTAGGTTAAAAAATATTTTACATTTTGAAGTTTTCAGGCAGTATTTCATTGTCATATTTGCATGGGTTTTACACAGTTTTACAAGCTACTAAGGAATCAAGAAACATATCTGAAGTCATAAATTCTTGAGGTTGCATTCTAAAATATTTTAAACTATGTGTTAAGGAGAATTAAACTTTTGTTTTATCAAGGTTCTGACAAAAATACTTTTGTATTAAGATTTTCAGGTAAAATTCTAAAAATTACTTTAATGCTTGCAGTACTTTCTCTTGTTGGTTAGAAGAAAGTGTTACATGCTAAAAGGAACAAATACTTCTGAAAAAGAATTGATGGTTGTGTCTGTCTGACCTGCAAGTATAAATGCGAGGGTGCAAAATCTGGGATAAAATATTTCATTCTTTCGTGATTGCAAATTGAATTCAGGTTCTATAGAGTTGACTAAAATTAGGGTTTCAGGTAGTTATTTTGGTTCAATTAGTGCTATTAAAAAAAAAAGTTTTAGGAGAAAGATGGAGGGTATGTCAGTTCCATATTTTCATTTTTTTAACAAGACTGCACATAAGAAAAAATATTGCAAAGAAGCTGGCAAAATCACTTCTTACAAATTCGTCCTCTAATGGAAATTCTTCTAGAAATCCTTTTTAGGCATCTGTTATCCATGGGGTTTATTGTATTGTCTTTCTTTTAAAATACAATTTGTTATGCATCTTTTGAGGAAGAGGATTCTTTTATTCCCCAGATCTCCTTCAGATTTTTGGGTTGGGGGTTTTTGGATTTAATTTTTAGCAATTTTTTAAAAGTTTCTGCCAGTTCTGAGGCTTTGGGTCTTATGAGCATTCTTCACAGACAGAGAAAGCGTACAAGCAGATCTGGAGTATTTCCTAACCTGTTCTTGAACCCTCGGTGCAGCTCTGCTGCTTTCCGTAACAACAACACTAAAAATCCCCCACTCTTTACAGCGCTTTCAGTCCAGGTCTCAGACCTCTTACTCAAGGCAGTGGCATTCCCTGTTTCCCAGCTGCAGGGCCTGGGATGGAGCAGCTTGGCCGGGGCTGGGAGCAGGGCTGCAGAGCCAGCCGGGGAGCCCCACACAGCCGTCTGCCATAGACTTCATTGCCCCATAGATATTGAATGGTCATGCATTTGCATTCTCAGCCTGGTGTAAATACAGTATTAGCCTAATCTGCACTTCTGCTTCACCTCGGAATATGACTAGAATGACTTATTTTTCTTTTTTTTTTCCCCCTTTTAATTGGAAAATGGCTAAAAGTTATTCCTGACCTTTTTATCTCGCCAGCAATGCTGCTGCGTTTCTATTAATAACAGGCTTTGGGGAATGTTTCGTCTGCACCAGCAGAAGAGCTGCTATTTCTTACTCAGTTTGGTATCTGCAATTACAGTACTTTTCTGAAGTGCAAAAGACATCTACAAAAATCAAACCTATTTCCCCGCTTAACATCAGACACAGTACGGCAGCTCACTGCTGCTTCCAGTTTACATTATGTTTTCCATCTTTTTGTTGAAACTCTGTCTGCAGTGATTGTCGGTGAATGTTTGCTATCAGTGAAGGTGAAGGACCTTCACTGAAGTGGCAGGAATAATGTACTTTCGTCAAAGCGCATGTTAAATTTGTTTGGCTTGGATGTTTACTGATGTCTTGGTTAAGACCTTCAGCTCCTAACAATGTCCTGCCTTGCCAAGACATCTGTATAGAGGAGCATCGTCCTTGAAGGCAGTGCTACCAGGAAGATGGAGAAGGGAAGAGCTGGTTTTTGTTTACTAGGAAGCCTTAATTTCTTCCTTTTGGATGGGCAGTGACAGTGAGTCTGCTTTCATGTACCTGCTCTCCATGTGGTCTGCAAGGCTTCTGAGAAGTCACTTGAAATCCCTGACACTCCCAGACAGAAATAATTATTAGTGGGATGGCTTAAGAAGGAAGAAGCTGGTGTTGGTGCATCAGGGAAGACCAGAGCATCTGCAACTTCAGGGCACTCCCTGGCATGGTCAGTGATATTGTCACTGTCCTCTCTTCATTCAGATTTGGAAAAGCTGCTGCTGGTTACAACGGGCCAAATTTCTCAGCAGGCCCACCAGTTAGTGATCTTCTTCTTGGGCCCCACAATTCAAGAAGGACAGGGAACTGCTTGAGACAGTCCAGTGCAGAGCCACGAAGATGATTAAGGGAGTGGAGCATCTCCCTTATGAGGAAAGGCTGAGGGAGCTGGGTCTCTTTAGCTTGGAAAAGAGGAGACTGAGGGGAGACCTCATTAATGTTTACAACTATGTTAAGGGCAAATGTCATGAGGATGGAGCCAGGCTCTTCTCAGTGATGCCCAACGATAGGACAAGGAGCAATGGGTGTAAGCTGGAACACAGGAGGTTCCGCTTAAACATGATAAAAAACTACTTTACAGTGAGGGTGACAGAGCCCTGGGACAGGCTGCCCAGGGAGGTTGTGGAGTCTCCTTCTCTGGAGACATTCAAGACCTGCCTGGACACCTTCCTGTGTGATCTCATTTAGGTTCCTGCTCCGGCAGGAGGATTGGACTAGATGATCTTTCGAGGTCCCTTCCAATCCTTTTCATTCTGTGATTCTGTGATTCTTGCAAGCAGAGTTTCAGGCTGTCAGTAAATTAAAAGCCCATTTCACTCTTTTGTCCAGTCCCTCTTTCCAGAAGGTTTCTCTTTCCCGTGCCAAGCTGTCCATGGGGAACCTGTCTACTTATCCACATGCAAAACTTAGACTCTGTCATGCCATTACAATGTTATTTTGTACACGTAGGTCCACAGTGGTTTTCACAGGAGCACAGAGGTCCTGAGCAGCCCTCCAGGGGCAGTCTGCTGTGCTTTGTCTTCATCCTCCATTTAGACAGTCCTCTGGGGAGGAGTAGCGGTGCATTAGCAGGTTCCCCAACCATTCTTGGTCCTTTCTGGCTCAGCGCTTGACCCAGGGGACACCATCCACCCCTGTGTCCCCCATTAACCTCATGGTAATCCCCTCTCCCCCAGTCCCTCTGTCAGTGGACCTTTTGTCCCACCACAGACCTAGTCCTGGCCCCAGCACCACTGCAGCATCTCTTTCCTTTAGCCTCATTTGGGAGAGGCTGGTGCCTCCTGAGAAACCCAAGTGATGTTGCAGGAGTCAGACAAGCTGTCCCACCTGCCCAGTGCCAGCAGACAGGACAAATTCCCCACACAGGGAAGAGTTACAGATGCAGTCAGTGCAATAAGCAGTGAATTGACTGTGAATCTGCAGTCATAGCTCTGTGGCTGTTGTCCTCACAGTGGTCTGCCTGGTGATAATCTGCACAGATAATTTGATATTTTGGTTTGTTTTGGTTGGGTTTTTGTTTTTTGTTGTTTTTTTTTTTCCACCGGCCCCTTGTTTTCTTCCATGAATTCTACATTGCCTCTTGTGTTTTACCTTTCCTGGCAAAACTGTTTCTCCTCATGACACATAATTCTCCCCCAGGGCCGGTTATGTAAGGTATTGCTGCTTGGTGTTTGTACAGCCCTACATCTTGATCCCCTGTAGAGAGCACATTGTGTATCCTACTGGCAGCAAACAAAAGCAGCTTCCTATACAAAATACACAAGTTCTGCTTCTGTGCTTGCATGTTTAGGCAAACACCCTCCTGCGTTCAGGGACGCAAAGGAAGAATGCTATCAGTACCTACTTTCCCGGTGACGCGTGGCTTTGAATGGCAAAAAATAAAATAAAATAATTTTTAAAAAAATAATAAGGAGAAAAGAGCCAGTTTTGCTAGTCTGCATTGTATATACATCTTTCTCACTTCATGCAGTCATACCATTTTAAATGCAAACAGTTCTTCCAGCTAGCAGCGTCATAGTCATTTCACAGACAGACACATTTGTTTTGTCTTAAAATGAATGTATTCATATTGGGTGGCAGCAGAGGGGCTACCCCTTTCTCCGGAGGCTCCTTAAGTTTCAGCTAGTGAGATGGAGTAACACTTTCTTTAAAAGGGAAAAAAAACCCAAAAACCAAACAAAAATCCAACCTCCCAAAAACCCCAAGTTCCAGCTGATAGGAGTGTTTGACACGCCTGTTGTGGGTAAGGTGTAGGTGTTCTTGCAGGAGAAAAAAATTATAAATACCTACTTTCCTCATTATCTCCTCCTTTCTGTGCCTGGATGATTTGTGTCTTCCCCTCTCCTGCCTCTAGCCTTCCCCTACACATGAGCTATATTTTATGTAGCTGCACTGCAGTTTATTCATTACAGGTGATAGACTAAGCTCCAGCAGCTAAGCCAGAGCTGCAGCTATTCAAACTCTGGGTGTTGAGGAAGGCTGGGCTGGGGGGTGTTATCCTGCAAGCTGTGGTGTGCTCATCACTGGAGGACTACCAGCACGACAGCCCAGCAGGTCACACCGCTTTGGGGTGGCTTGGCTGCATCACCCTGGATAAGGGCATCCCTGTGAGCCCTTGGGCTGCCTAAGCACAGAGTGCATCGTCTTCTGGCTAGATCAGGCTGACCTTATAGAGGCTGGTCAGAGGGTTTCCTGATGCTTCCTTCATTTTTCCAGGGCTAGCACAAGAAATTAAGTGGTTTCTGGGCCCAGGTGCAACAGATGGTGGGGATGTGAGGCTTTCTTGGTGATGTGGCAGTACGCACTCGGCGTCCGGGTCCAGGGAGGGTCTGGCTCCAATGTTGGGATGGTGGTTTACCCTGGGGGCGGGGAAGAAGAAATAATCCTGGCTGGTTGGATAGAGGTTTGTTTTCTCTCCAGTGGGGGGTTTCTAAGTGAGCAGAAACTGGATTGTGGAGAGGTAAAGGAGCTTGGGAAACTCTGAGCATCAGGGGAAGGCCAGGGCTGGCAAGGATGAGTGTAAAGGAAATAATTAATCTTTAAGAAACGTGTGAGTGGGAGGCATAAGGGGACGGCTGAGGAGGGATGGAGCAATACTGGAGAGGGAGAGGTTGGGAATTAATGAAATAGCAAAAGAGTTGCACAGAGTAAGAAGCAAAACAAAACAAAACAAAAGTTTCCCTTGCCATTGCTGCAGATTGCTCCATTTTTTCCAACCCTGGCAAACTAAAACACCCCTTGTAACAGCCTCCAGCTCCTCATCTACCTTCCAGTTTCTATCCTAGAGCAAAGGTTCCCAAACTGCAAGGTGCACCCCTTCCCAAGGAGGAAGGAGGAGCTGAGCCCACAGAGAGAACAAGAGATGCAAGAAGCGTGTGAGTGCTTGGCTGGCTTCTGCAACCCCACTCAGGCTCCATGTCCCTGAAATCAGGTCCCTCACAGGAAAAAATCCCAACCATTCATTTTTATTCCCTAGCTAAAACTGAATGCATAACAAAACACTTACAGGCTTTTAATACAGGCAGTTCGAGACCCTCATGGTCAGCCCAGTCACTATACCTACTAACAGCCTGTGCTGTGTTGAGGACCATCTGATGTCAAGCTGTGAGCGCCTTTGAGCCACACAGCTGTGGTGGTATTGTGGCTCCTCAAGCACAGAACTGTCAGCTGTGCACTGTCCCTTCTCACCTGCAGTCTGAGACTGCTCTGCTGCTGGACACCCTCTCCTGAAGGTGATATTGGCTGTCCCAGCCATCCCCAAAGTTGTTGGGTTTTGCATGTTTAAATCACAATCCCCTGTGCAGCCTATGTTATAAGATTATTCATTAGATCAGTAACCTCTTCTTCATTTTTGTACCTTTGTGTTACAAACACGTTGTAAATGTCTTATATGTTTCCTTGTGATGGGAGTATGAGATCATTAAATTTCTATTATCCCCCTCTGCCTTAGAAAACTGGGAACTGTTAAACACATCAAAGGTGTCAGACTCAGTTACTGTCAGGAGCAAGATCTGTGCCCCTTTTTACTAGCACTCATTGCTTGCAGACATGGAACGAAGTAAGGTTTACCTTTCTCCCAGTTGTCTCCCGTATTTGTATAGTGTCAGATCTGATAGACCTTTTAGTAGCTCCGTTTTTCCACTTCTTATTTTCCTCCTCTTTAAATTCTATGTAATCCTGGTACTGTGAGATCTTCAGTGGGTTTTGTGGGACCACAGCACTTCAGAAACATCCTCTCTATTCAGTGCCTGCTCCCACCTGCCTCTGCTCAAAAGAAAACGGGCTTCTTCAGTCCCTCCACATGTTGTCCACCTCCAGCACTAAAGCCCTGTGAAGGGGTGGCACATCTTACTGTGGATGCTGCTCACTCTTGCCCTCATTGTCACAGTGCTCGGGGAGCAGCAGTGACCTGCAGATCAGCATCTTGCAGCCCGCGACTGCTGTTCTGCAGTGCACAGCAGGGGAGGTTGTGCTGCTTCACACAACCAAAATCTGCCTGGAGGTGGAAAAACCCCACAACTTTGCAAAAGTACTATTGGGAACAAACTCAGAATGGGAAATCAACTAGCTCTGTTCCATTTTTTTAAAAAAAAAATATATATAAATTTTCCACAGAATCGTGTGCGATCTCCCACCTGCTAATTACAGATTTCTTATGTGGGTGGGATGCAGATTTCAGTCATATCAGCGTTAATCTGGAGCAACTGTATTGATGAGCTTACAGCAAAGGTTGATTTGGGTTTTTGGGGTTTTTTTTGCCATGCATCTTAAATGTCATTTTAAACTTACAATTTCCTTGTGGATATAGGACTTTTTCAATAATTTTAAGAGAATGCTGCCTTTTTATCTCCTCTTCCACTCAAATCCTATTGGCTTCACTAGTGGTTTGTAATAATCTGTTTGTGAATTAATTCTCTAAAAGGAAATTTTTAAATTTTATTTTATTTTAATTTTTTGCCAGAAGTGGGACAGAGGTGAAATTTTGGTCTAGAACAGCACTTGTAGTGATCCTGTGTCCACTTGCATTCAAACTCCATGGTTGAGTGGGAGATGAGACTCCTCCATGGTCATGGAAAGCTTGGATGTAGATCATGCCTCCAGATCCAGCTATAACAAGACTTACTTATTCTGGTGGCCAAAAACACAACTCCTGACAAGGAACACAGAAAGTAGAACTTCACAGCACAGGCTCCCTCACGTGCTCACCATTAATACCAGTTGTCACCAGATGGGCACCTCCCAGTTACAATCAGGTATCTGAGTGTGTTGCGTTTGGGGGGCGGGGGGCGTTCTTGGTAGAGGGGGAAGGGCCACTTTGTGAGAGTGACAAGCTCCCCTGGCTCCAAGGCAGAGACCCCCCAGCCCAGGCTGGGCCAATGAGCACTAGAGAAACAGCTCTGTCAATCCGTATTTGTGAGAGGAAGGACTGTCCTGAAAAGAAGAAGATGGGGGTGAACCTGGAGGAGAGGCCATTGACTTGAACAAAGAAGACCATCGGCCAAAACAATGAGAGAGCTTTGTTGCCAGGAGAAAGGAGGAGGAGGGGGAGGACAGAGAACCTCAGACACCCAGTTCAACCTCATGGAGTAGGAGAAAACAAAGGAGGTCCCTGCAGCCCATGGATGTTCCATGGTGGAGCAGAGATGCACGTGTAGGCCATGGAGGACTCCACGCTGGAGCAGAGAAGTTGAGCCTGAGGGCAAGTGTAACTGAATTGGGACCTTGGGAGTTGCTCGCTGTCAGAGCGGGGGTGGACCCCCAGGATGGGGGCTGAGCCTGCAGCCCATGGATGTCCCCATGCCAGAGCCAGGAGCTGAGCCTGAAGAGGTCCATGACTCCATGGGAAGCTCGCTTTGGAACATCTTGTTCCTGGACTTTCATGCTGGGAAGAGCAGCAGAGGTGAACTGACTGTAACCCCATTCCCTGCCCCATATGTCGCTGGGTGGGGAAGGTAGAGACATCAGAAACATAGTGATTTGAGCCCAGGAAGAAAGGAGGGGTGGGGGAAGGTGTTGTAAGATGTGGTTGTTAGTGTAGTTAGATGATCTGCAACTAATTAAATTGATTTTTCTTCCCCAAGTTGAGTCTGTTTTGCCCATGACCATAACTGGTGAGTGAGCCCTCCCTGTCCTTCGTTCCTAATCCCGTGCCCACTTTGTTGTGTGTCCCATCCCATCTCACTGGGCAGGGAGAGTGAATGCAGGACTGCATGCTCTTACTGTGGGTCAAACCACCACACTGAGACATGCTTCTTCTACCTGCCTTGCTTTTGTCCCACTTCTGCATGTCTCTTAGTGTGGGCAAAAGCAGCTTCAGAGTTCTGGAGTAACGGTGGTGGACCTGTGGAAGAGAAGTATCAGTTTTCCTTTCCCAGGCAGTGGCTACTAGGGCAGAGATCACAATGGATAAAAAGAGAACTATTCTCTCCTGTCACCATCGTAAACAGGCAGAAAGAAACATACACACTGCTTTCTCACCTCTGGCATTGTTTAGTTTCTCAAAGTTTCTAATAGTTATTGGTTTCCTCTGACAGTAGTGGTGGATGGGAAGCTGTGGCCCCAGTGATGAACTGCAGGAGCATTTCATTGATGTTCTGGGAGAATAACAGCTTTTCCCAAGTTATGGTCCCATTTCTCATCTTTTTTTAAAAAAACAAAAATATTTTTTCTTTCTGGTATGCAATAAAGAACATCCAAGCAGAAGGAAAAGCCAAAACTGAAGGCATATGTTATTTTCTTGCAGTCCTGAATGTATCTTCAACAATTTGTGTGACTGTAGGAAGAACCATGGGCCACAGGTTCCCTGTACCAGGTCAAAACACTGAGGAGCTTGGGTGGAAAGTGCTTTTAGGCATGGACCGTAGACAGCTCAGGAAAGGAAGAGGTCATACATTGTACACACTGTGCAGCTCTGGCCTTGGGAAAATATTATGAATGAAGACCCTGTTTCTGATTTTGATTGACCCAGGATTACTCATGGTATCTTGAATGATCTTATGTGAAGTTCGAGTTTGAGTGACTTTGTAAGCAAGGGATACTCTGAGACTGAGACTTCAGAAGCGCCGGTAACACGAAAAGTGGAATAAAATAAATATGAAATAAAATGTCAGTGCAAATCCCTCTCTTCTCTCCTGCCTGCAGAGATGTTATTACTGCTGCTGCCACATGTGCATGAGAAGTGAGGGTTGAGGATGCCCATTGCTGGGTCATGGTGTGGGTGAGCTGCCTAAAGCTGGAGGAGTAGAAGCGATCGGGGCGGGCTGGGGCAAGGCGGGAGACCTGTCATTGCTCTGGGTGACCTGCCCAGTGTCCCAGAACAGTGAAGGAAAAGGAAGGTTAAATTCCCATCCCACTACCTTGGACACTTGTTCTGGCTAGACAGCATGATTTCCTTATAGATGCTCCAATAAAATATATGGAAAGTCTATTTCACTTATCAGAATAATACAAATTCAATTCTCAGCTAAATTGTGGGCTGTACTGCTAATCTCAGGCATCCCAGTATCAAGAGATAAACTCAGAATCACAAATAAATAAATTAAACCTATTGATTTATGATTTTTAAAGCATAACTAGGCCATATTTTCTCTGTATAAAAGCTAAATACTCAATATTTTCAAAAGAGAGGTGTGGGGAAAGATACTCTCCAATCTCTATGGCTGAGGCTGTGAGATCTCCCCAGCAGCTGTAAGGTTTATGTTAAACCTGAGAGGTGGCAGGAACGTTTCTTTGATGTGACATCCAGATGGAGGGGGAAGTGGTTGCCAGGGTGACACTGAAAGCAGAGCGTGGCCTGCTCTGTTCCCATTGCAAGGTCCTCAGGGATAGCTTCAATGGGAGAGGAACAGTGCATACAGTGGGAATTCATGTGCTGCTGTTGCAAACATGTGCATCGGTGACATCATACATGGGAGAGCCCCAAACTGTAGAATAATGTTTTTCAAGTTTTGATCCTAAATGCAGAAGCCTGAATTTTGGATTTGGAAAGTAAATGAAAGAGAAGCTGCTGTCCTTTCCTCTCACTCAGCACCCACTTGCATCCCATGCACCTATGTGGTCTTGGATCAACACAACATTTGGGTTCAAATGTAAAAATGCATTTCAAACTTCCAATTTTCAGGAATATTTAGATAATTATGTGCAATCTTAAGCAATTTATTTAGTTTAAATACATCCCATAAATATTTTCTTTGGAGTCTTTCTCTTGGGCACCCATATTACCAAACCTTTTTACACGTTGAATTAAATTAAAATGAAGGCTTTTGCCTTGTTATTTTTTCTCCCCTTTTTTTTTTTTTAAGTGATAAATATTGAGGTATAGTTTCCTTTTAGAAGTTATTTCCCTATTCCTTCGCTTTTAACTCAGCATTTGTTGAAATTCCTTAGAAAAGGGACTGCCCTGCCCCTGAGGTGATTTACACTGAGAAGAATGTTAAAGAAATACAGATGACTGTTGGTAACATACCTGACTAACATTAAAATTGGGTTAATTGCTTACATTTCACTGGAAGGTATGGATTGCTGCAGAGCTTAGTACTTCAGCAGATACTCATACAGCAGGGGGGTTTTATTGATAGTTAAATAGCAGTAGAAGTTGTCTGTGTTCAGAAGGGACCTCGTTGAGGGAGGAAAGAACATTTCTCAAAGCTTCATATTTTCCCAAAGGGATTCTTCTAGCAGAACATGCCTGCTGTTCAAAGGAAATATTCCCCGTATGAGCAAATGAATGAAAAAGTTAGCTTTACAAGAGACACCCTATTAAACTTTAAGGGGGCTGAAGTGAAGGAGCCCAGCTCCATGTGTTTTCAGAAAGCTAATAAAAACCAGAAAATTATCTGTGGTGTTCGGCAAAGCAGCAAGCATACGGGAGGCTGTTGCAAAACCTGCAGAAAGAAGCAGGACAGAGGCATTGAAAGAGCATATCTAGGGAATGATACAGCAAAAATCCAAGGTGGTGAGTCTTTGCAGATTTAATTGACAAATTTAAATGCCAGTTTGTATTACTGTGTTTCTCTCTCTCTCCCACTCATTTTCTTTTCAAGTTTCAAGTGAGATTTCAAGTGGCAAATAGGGAGTCTGCCCTCTCCCATTAGCAAACCAGGGGATGTGAGTACTATGTACTTGGATGGAAAGGACGTTTCCACTATCAACAGCTCTTTGTGCCAGCGGTGAAGCACACGGGGGGAGCTTGGACACAGGCAGCAGCCCCCCTGCTCACAGCCCATAGCTGGTGCAGCTGCTCAGTCTCCAGCCCTGGGTGAGGCAGGCAGAGTGTGCAGAAGGGAATCTCTTTCTTGAGTCCCCTTTCCATTTGTCCCACAAAACCAGCCATCCCCATCCTTGTGGTGGGTGCTCAGTGAAAGAAAAGGGAGCATGATTTCAGCTGGAGCTCTGGGGTGCTGTTTTGGTGCATCCTCTTAACCCTCAGGTCTGCTCATGCATATGTGTGTGGAAAAGGGTGGTTTCCATGGACTGTGCTGTCAGCACCATGGGTATTCCTATAATAAAGACTCATGCTAATTACACAAGACATGTTGACTGGTTTATTGTACAGTAATTGCTGCTCTTGCAGGACATCCACCCACTCGACTGTGAGCACAGGCTCCAGGCTTTTCTCAAAACATCTAAGTTTATAAGTTTATAGGAAGTTTTAGAATCTGATTTTTACAGTATGTGTTAGTGCAGACTAAGAGAGAGCGTTTCAGATTTCCTTCCCCCAGACTTTTTTTTTTTTTTTTTTTTTTTTTTTTTTTAGGAACTGCAGAAAACGGTAAAGGAACCCATGAATAAAAAATTGAACATTGCAATCAGAAAGAGGGGCCAGCTCTTCTGACGAGGCTTTATTTAAGCAGTGACAATGTGCTGAGAAAACTAGAGGAAATAGGTCAGCTAAAAACCTGATACTAGAAATGCCTGCTGTAATTTCCCCCCAATAAAATGGACGTCTCTCTGAAAGGGCTGGTTAAGGAACGATCCTCTGAAATTCTGCAGCTCCTCTACTCTACCCTGGTGAGGCCACATCTGGAATATTGTGTCCAGTTCTGGGGCCCACAGTTCAAGAAGGACAGGGAACTGCTTGAGAGAGTCCAGCACAGAGCCACCAAGATGATTAAGGGAGTGGAGCATCTCCCTTATGAGGAAAGGCTGAGGGAGCTGGGTCTCTTTAGCTTGGAGAAGAGGAGGCTGAGGGGAGACCTCATTAATGTTTATAAATATGTTAAGGGCGAATGTCATGAGGATGGAGCCAGGCTCTTCTCAGTGATGCCCAATGACAGGACAAGGGGTAATGGGTGTGAGCTGGAACACAGGAGGTTCCGCTTAAACATGAGAAAAAACTGCTTTATGGTGAGGGTGATGGAGCACTGGAACAGGCTGCCCAGGGAGGTTGTGGAGTCTCCTTCTCTGGAGACATTCAAAACCCGCCTGGACGCCTTCCTGTGTAATTTCGTTTAGTCTCCTGCTCCGGCAGGGGGTTGGACTAGATGATCTTTTGAGGTCCCTTCCAATCCCTAATATTCTGTGATTCTGTAATTTGTCAGCCATAGATGAAAAGACTGGGGTGCTGGGACTCAGGACAGGTTATGTGACAGACCCCCAGTAAGATGGATACACAGACAGAGTTTAATGAGGAAACACCTGAGCCGGTGCAGCAATTAGTGGGGTCAGTATCCTACCTGTTTCAGCACTCACAAGCTATTTAACCCTTCTTTAATGCCACAATTTCACAATTCCCTTAAACCAGGAACTAGCCAGGGCTCCTGTGAGGAGAAGTGATGTTTTCTACTTCCATCTGTGAATTTTTTGCCTAATGCCATCTGCCTCCTTAAGCACAAGTGTTGTGCTGTCTACGGGAGCAGGGCACTGGAAATGTTTAAAATGAAGTGTCTGTATGAGTTCTGGTTTTGACTTTGTCACTTCTCTGAACTGCTTTGGTGCAAAGGTTTGTGCCAGCTCAAGCAAAAGGAAAGCCTGGGGGGAAAGAAGATGTGCTGGAGGACGGTGGGACTGTTTCATTAGTGGGAGTGCTGGTCTGTGTAGTCCGAAAGCATCTGTGAAATTGTGACCTGAGGAAGGGCTTCTTACTGCTGTCCCAGTGCTATACAAGGACAGTGAAGTACAGACATGGCTGTACGCCTTCCAAGACTTGATCTTGGCATCTTCACACAGAGGTGTATTAAATCTCTCTCAGAGAAAGACTTGTGGACCAGGTTACTTCAGGCCCTGTTACTGCCTCAAAATTATTAGTTACTCTCGTATCTGGTCTCAGGCAAAGCTGAGTTATAAGCTTACATCCATGATTCTCTTTATATGAATGTATGAAGTTGGGTTGTCGATGTCCACATTCTTACACATCGTACGGATTGCATTAAAAGACAATTTTGCTCTGAATTCAGATACTGCTTTCCAAGTACAGAGAGCATCTGCATCATCACAGAGTATAGCCAAGGATGAGATAGCACACCAATTATTTAATACTTGAGCCAATAAAAACTTCATCAGGCCATCCCCAAGAAATATTTGTGTTGTTAAAATGGAGAGGACAAACCATGGTCTGGTAAAAGGGAGACCTAAAGCCTCTCTGATTAAAGATAAAGGAAATCTTCTGGAAAATAAAGAAAATTCTGAATAAAACTCCAAAGAGGGATCTCAACTGCATAGGGAAAACAGAGTTCCCAAGACCTAGATTTCCTGCAGTGCACACAGGATGAAAGCCTAACAATTGCATAAGAGGTCTTCAGCTAGAAAGACCAGGAAACAAAAGCCTCTAAAATTGATGTCAGACACAAAATTGTATCTGTGCATTTCTGGTGGCTTTACATGGTGGGTCTGTCTGAGTTTTGACACTTTCGTTTATCACTCTACAAATATTTAATCAACGTTGTATTGCTCCAACATGTCCAAAGACTGTGAGGTTTGCCTCCCTTTAAGCAGAATAATTGTCATAATTGTCCTCTCAGAGGAAGAAGTGTCTTCTTGTAACCTCTCTCTGCTGGAAAACTTTTCCGGTATAGAGCAAAAGAAGTGGGCAGCATTTTGGGATCCATAGGTCCTGAAGAAGCCAGTGAGATTGAATGGAGCAGCCTGGCTTAGAGCATAGCTGAGGATCTTGGTGGTAGTCTCCATTGTGCCCAGTGGTCATACCCTGAACAGCTGTGTGCCTGAGCCTGTGGAAGAGGCACCAGCTGACCCACTGAACCACAGCACAAGAGATGCCCTTACCAGAAGGTATCACCAAAACCAGAAGCTTAGCAACCAGGGAGTTGTGAAAAGACAAACTAAGAAACAATCTCTTTTGAAAAGTGAACCTGACCCAAGTCACTCCAAACTATGGATGGCCAGGCTCAAGGACCTTCTGTTTATTTATTTCAGTTAATTCTCTTCAATAGACCATAGACTAAAATGTGCAGCAGCAGCAACAGATGCTTAGATACCATGGTGATGGCTGCTATAGAAAACCTTGCATAACTATGGAAACCACAGTTGCATTTATCCATCAGAACTGAATATCTGGCAGCCCATGTCTATCCTTCATATTCTGGAAGATCATGAAAAAAATACTTGTACACGGCATTATATTTCACAGCTTTCTTTTTACTTGGCAATGCACACATCTCTATTTGATAATAGTAATGGTACATGTATTTTTAGACTAACATTATGTGATGGTAACGCTACTGTTATCCAATATAATACAAGATGAGAGAAAAAGCCTTTACAGAGAAGAACTGAGGAATTCAAACCAGATTTAACCTGGTGGCAGATAGAGGAAATATCTCAGAGTTTAAATAAACACTATTTCATTAAAAAATAAAGAAAGTAGAAGAAACTACATGTCTGGATTATTCTGTCTTTAGTTTTCATGTTCAAAGAGTCTTCCTAATTGTCTGATTTTGCTATGCAGAGTGTAAGGACAGAACAGGTACTGTATCTGTCACTTCTTTGTAACCCAGAGGAATGAGAGCAAGACTAAGAGCAAGGCATTTCAGAACCCCCCTCACAGGTCTGACAAGAGCTGTATCAGCAGGGATGAGTGACATTCCTTCTCTGTTCTGCTTTCTCATTTCCAAAATTAAGGCAATAACACAAAGCTGTAGATATCTACATTCGACTAAAAAATAAGCCGAATGGAGGTGATAAAGTTACTTTTCACTAACAGTAATTGGCTGCATTTAAAGCTATCGGTAAAAGTGAAATAAGCTGTGTTAGCATCATAGTACCTTTTGCTTTTACCTGTCCTATTTTTACATGGGCAAGCAGCTCAGCTTGCATTCCCAGGCAGTTGCTAGGGCTGAGCTGGCAGCAGCATATTGCTGACTTGGTCATTCATGCTGGGCAAATGTGCTCCAAAAGCACTCAGTCCATAAGCCAGAAAAGAGCTTGCCAGACCGTGGGTAAAATCCTGGCCCCAGGTGAAATTGGTGGCAAACTTTCTGTAGATTTAGGCATATTCCTTACTGCCCTGCAATCTTTCTGGGTTAGCATGGGGTTGGTCACCAGGAAATACTTCTTCCCCTCATGTTCCTGCAGTATTAGCTCTCAAGCTCACCTGGGAAGCAGAGTCATACAAAGTGGAGACCTTGGATACTGCAGAGAAACTTGCAGAGGTGTTGTATGGGTGCTCCAAACACACAGTGAGAAGGATTTCTACATGAAATGCCTTTGTTTGCTTATTATCTGGAAATTAACTCTGATCTTAAGTTTAGTAAAGATATTTATTTGAAAAAAAAAAAAATCTGGAATACCTAACAAGAACTGCAAAGGTTTACAAAACTGTGGGTGACAGACCAATGAAAGCAATTGAAAAAGAAAACATTAGTTTTTTTTCAAGGAGATCAAAGCCATAGGTCCTTCTTGGCAAAACATGATAACCTTTATTTACACCATGTTCCTTTGGTGCCTCTTACAGTTTTTTTTCAAATCTAAATCTTCTTACCCCCTCCCCAAAGTATGTTGATCTCTTAACTTTATTTAAGAGGCAGTTTCAACACCCTTTTTCCACAGATAGCCCTCTTCTCTCCCAAAATGGCAATGCCTCTTCCAGCTAACTAGCTGCTCTCTTGACAGACTGGGCTGGACAATTAAGCAAATCACTGATGTAGCAAGGAGTAAAACTTCTTTCCCCATCTCATCTGCTTCTGGTGAATCAGCAAATCTCAGTGTGAAGCTGTTCAGTACTTAAACTTCATTACCTGTCAACATGAAAATGGACAGCAGCACCTGCTACAGACATATAAGGAAGATTTATAGATAGAGCTTGTCACTGGCCCCTGGCTGAGACCAAACACAGTACTGGACCTCAACCCCTATTTTCAAAGGGTGCTGTGACAATGTGATTAGCAGAAAAAGAGCCAGAATTTGAATTAATTGTATTTTTCTCTAAAAGGGACTGTAGGCCAGATCAGTTCCTGAGGATAAGGAATAATATATTCCTTTGGATAAACCCTATCTGAGGTTACTGCTTCCAAATGCAGGCCCTAATAACAGTTTAACTCAGAATCTAGTATTACTTTTGGCAGACATAGAAAAAAAAAATCAAAATAAAATTGTACAGCTACCTATTCATCTTTGTTGGGGAAAATCCTCAGTTATAGGCTGAAGCAGTGGAGATCATGTGTCTTTCACAGCTTGAAATCCTGGCAAAAAGGAACTTGAGGAATTTCAGCTATTCCACATGACACCGGGCTTGCCTTGCTACTTCCTTCAGAGTAATCTGCCCCCCGAAAGGAAAATCTGAAGCCGTGTGGTATTTGTACAGAGGTGACTCTTTGCACCCAGAAGCTGCTCCCTGTTTACAGGACAACACCAGCTTTCCCAGTCATTGCTCCAGTCAAGCAGGACAGTGCGCAGCCTGCAGCAGAAAAAGCATGACCTCGCATTATTTTTTTCCCTGGGAAAAAAAGCATGACCAGGATATGCACTGCTTTCCTTCTCTCCACAGATATATCTGCCTCCACAAAAGTGGCCATTCTGGTCCAAATCCAAGAGGTTTGGCCTGCAATGTAAACAGAAAATGTCTCACAGCTTGAAGCATTTCACTTGGCTGCTCCCCGCCTCCACCACCACCACCAGAGACTTGATGAGGACTGAGTGCAGCCGGAGGTGAGGGAGGTCTCTGGCGTGGTACCAGTGGCCATTTTCTCACAAAAATGTTCAAAAATTCACCTGCTTTGATTTGCTGGCACAAAGTAGCAGAAAAGGAAAAACACAGCAGGAAGAGGTGGGGGAAAGCAAGCCCGATGCCAGACTGATGACCAGGGGACAGGGAAGAGTTGGGGCAAAGAGACAGGGAAGATCTGTCAAAAACCAGGGAGGAACGACATATGGTCTCACCCTGTGCCTGCACGACAGGCCTCCCCTCAAAAAGGGGCTGGTGACAACCCTCCCTGGAATTATTTCCCCTAGCAAATGTATCTTTAAGCAATCTGAAACAGAACCATTTTCAGCCAGGTTCCCCTTACACCAGAAACATCCATTCAGGAAACTACCCACCGCCTGATCCCCTCTGCCCGGCGGGGCTCAGTGCTCGCCATGGGCCACAGCCAACTTTTTTGGAAGGCTCACGTCTGTCTCTGTGCTACGTTGCCAGGTGCTGTTTCAAAGCCACTGAACCAGACAAATCCGCACTTGTTCCTCACTCCTCGACATTTCCTGCACGGGGCTGGCGTCAGTGAAAGGGATGGGCATGGCAGCAGTGGCTCCCAGCAGACACACCATGGAGCCCCCATTTTGGAGTGGGGGTGTGTGAGCACTCCTTCTCCTCTTGATTGTGTGTCACCAGCGAACTGGTCCTGGCAACAAAGAAGCATCTCAAGTATTCGGCAAACTTGAGCTGAATCTGCAAAAGATATTAGTTCTAACCCTTGGAGAGCGGTGCACAGACCTTGGGTATAACTAATCCCTCACCACTGCCCCAGGGCTGTGCTCAGGTGATGGCTCCATGAGCAGCCCGGGACAGGCTGGCCTTGCCAGGGCCACCATACACCCATACTTCTTTACTCCACCTCAGTTGCTCCAGCCTGGCCTCCTCTCCAGGGATTTCACCCAAGGGGCTGAACCTGCCAGCTGATGCTTGCCAAATAGGGGCACTTCTGCTACCATAGAGAACCTGACCTCTGGAGAACCTCACCCTTCCTGTCAGTCACTGAGCACTTGAGTGCTGTCCTCCCTCATACCGAATTTGAAAATAGAGAAGTGGAACACTTTCGCCAAAAAAATTGGCCTTTTCCCCTGAAGCTTTTCTTCATCTTCATGGAAAGACTTTCTACTTTCTACTGCCAGTCCCACCTCTGGGGTGAATGGATACACTTATTTTGTCAAGGTGCAAACTAGAGTATCAAGGGCCGTTGAGGTTTTTATTGTGCTCTTCACTCAGTACTGAACAATTTGTCTCTAAATTGGAAAC
>NW_010293255.1:0-2626 GCF_000700745.2 Antrostomus carolinensis
GTCGACCCAACCACACAGCTTGGTGTCATTGTATTATATTAATGTTGTCATACATTATATTAATGTATGGAGGTCTATTGATGTACAGAGGTATAGATATAGATGTAGATACCTATAGAGGTATATTTATGTACAGAGCTATAGATATACAGAGGTATATAAGTATAGAGGTATATTTATATGCAGAGATATAGATATATAGAGAGGTTTATACGTACAGAGGTATATTTCTATACGGAGGTATAGATATATATGGAGATAGATTTATATGGAGGGGTGTACATGCCTGTATGTGTATGTTTAAGCACACACGTGTACATGTGGCCATATATGTGCCTATATGTTTGTGCATCTATAGGTTCCTACAAGCGCTGCCAGCTGAGTCCAGGCCAACTCATTGCACCTCCCCCAGCCCCAGCATCTCCCCGTTTCCAGAAGGTTGCCCAGCAGATCCTTGAGATGTTGGTTTATTGTAGAGATGGGTCACCAAAGTATGGGGGAGGTGAAGGGGGTCACCCAAGGACAGGGTCCATCGGTGGCAGAGCCACCCAGCATCACCTGAGGGACCATCCCTGCACCCCTGTCCCCACAGATCCACATTAACCACCCCAAAATGATGCTCTGGACCAAACTGGTCACATCATTACACCTTCAAGCTTCAAAAAAAAAGGAGATTTCTCTTAAAACACCCAAACCTTGGTCCCCAACCACCCTGGGGCAGGTGGGACATGTCCAAGGGTTTTCCCTTAAAGATGTTCTGGGACCAACCAGGAGGATTTGAGAGACAGGAACTTTGTGGCTTTGGCCAAGTGACACGCGGGGTGTGAGCATCCCTCCTTCATCCCCTTTGAAATCTGCTGAGCTGGAGCTTTCACTTCCACCTCCACCATCCCAGTCCTGATCAAACCACCAAGATGTCCCCACCATGGTCTCCTCCCAAGGCAGGACAAGCCAAGGAAAGTTTCCAAGAGAGGAAACCACCTCTCACTCATCTCCTACTTGATGGCAACAGCAACCAAAATATTTCCCCACCACAGCAAGTTTGTAGAACCCCTTTGATATTAACACCAAGGTGTTAATTAAAGTTGATTTCTCCAGAGAAGGGTTTCCAGGAGATGATTTGAAAGGAAAAGAGCTGGAGAGGAGCAAAGTCGCTCCAGCACATGGCGGGGGGAAACTCGCGGTCGCTCGTGAACGGAGCCAGTGATTATTTTTAATCTCTTCCTCATCCGGCCACAGAGCAGCCCCACTTCTCTTTCTTAACCTTGTTCCTCCTTCGTGGGCACCTAAAGCCCCTGAGATAATGGTGACCCCATCCTACAGAGCACCCCAGCATCACGGGCACCACTTTTTTCCCCTTGTAGGTCTCACTTCACAATTAATTTCACCCGGTGGCCATCACCGTGGTCTCAGGGCACCCCATTTCCACCTCTGCAAGTCTTGTTTTGCAACTGGTTTCTACTGGTGCCCATCACCATGGTGTCAGGGCACCTCATTTCCCCCCCACAAGTCTTGTTTCTTGATGGGTTTTTCTTTGTGCCCATCACCGTGGTGTCAGGACACCCCATTTCCCGCTATGCAAGTCTTGTTTCATGACTGGTTTCTACTGGTGCCCATCACTGTGGCATCAGGTCACCCCATTTTCCCCCCTGCAACTCTTGTTTCAAGACTGGTTTCTACTGGTGCTCATCACCATGGCATCTGGGCACCCGCTTTTTACCCACTGCAAGTCTCATGTTGTAACTGGTTTCTACTGGTGCCCATCACTGTGGCATATGGGCACCTCCTTTTTTCCCCTGCCAGGCTTAGTTTTGCAACTGGTTTCTACTGGTGCCCATCACCGTGGTGTCAGGTCACCTCCTTTTTACCCCCTTCAAGTCTCATGTTGTAACTGGTTTCTACTGGTGCCCACCCCCATGGTTTCAGGTCACCCCATTTCCCCCCTGCAAGTCTTGTTTCATGATGGGTTTCTCCTGGTGCCCATCACTGTGGCATCTGGGCACTTCCTTTTTTCCCCTGCAAGTCTCATTTTTGCAACTGGTTTCTCCTGGTGCCCATCACCGTGGTGTCAGGGCACCCCATTTCCACCTCTGCAGGTCTTGTTTCAAGACTGGTTTCTACTGGTGCCCATCACCATGGTCTCAGGGCACCCCATTTCCCCCTCTGCAAGACTTGTTTTGCAACTGGTTTCTCCTGGTGCCCATCACCGTGGTGTCAGGACACCCCAAAGACTGGTTTCTACTGGTGCCCACCACCATGGTTTCAGGTCACCCCATTTCCCCCCTGCAAGTCTTGTTTCATGATGGGTTTCTCCTGGTGCCCATCACCGTGGTGTCAGGGCACCCCATTTCCACCTCTGCAGGTCTTGTTTCAAGACTGGTTTCTACTGGTGCTCATCACCATGGTGTCAGGACACCCCATTTCCCGCTGTGCAAGTCTTGTTTCTTGATGGGTTTCTCCTGGTGCCCATCACCATGGCATCTGGGCACCCCCTTCTTACCCACTGCAAGTCTCATGCTGTGACTGGTTTCTACTGGTGCCCATCACTGTGGTGTTAGGACACCCCATTTCCCCCCTGTAACTCTTGTTTCTTGATGGGTTTCTCTTGGTTCCAATCACCGTGCTC
>NW_010293255.1:3000-4409 GCF_000700745.2 Antrostomus carolinensis
CCTGGATTTGGGGTTCGATGTCCCGTTTCCTTCCTGAAAATTTGGGGTTTTTTTCATTTCCCAATTTTTTTGGGGGGGAAACTCCCTCATTTTTCTGCTGCCCGTCACGTTGGCATCTCTCCTCTGCCACCGATGGCCTCCGTAGCCTTGGGCATGTCCCTTAGTGCCACTTCAAGGGGTATTTTGGGGAGAAACTCTGCAAAAATGGGACATGAGCCACCTTAGTCCACTTCAAACCCAGTGCCCGTGCCTCAGTTTCCCTTGTGTGACCATGGTGAGAGGGGACAAGGCAACAAGAGTAATGTTGGTGTCACCAATGATGGTGTCACCACCGCTGCTGCCCTCCCATGTCCCCAGCATGTGCCCGAGATGCTCATTCTTGGAAGGAGTCCAAAATGAGGGGAAAGACCCCAAAAATGGGGAGAAAGACCCAAAAATGGGGGGAAAGACCCAAAAATATGGGGGGAAAGACCCCAAAAATGGAGGGAAAGACCCAAAACTTCACGGGCCTGGTGACATGGTTGGTGGCCTCAGCCAGTCTCATCCTGGTATCCCTCATGTCCCCTGCCGTGGTGGCATTTGCCAGCTGTGCCGTGTCATGCCGTGTCCCCATGGCCACACAGTGCCGTGCTGTGCCGTGCAGTGCAGGGCCCATCCTGCTGTGCCGTGCCATGCGATAATGGAGGGAAAGACCCAAAACTTCACGGGCCTGGTGACATGGTTGGTGGCCTCAGCCAGTCTCATCCTGGTATCCCTCATGTCCCCTGCCGTGGTGGCATTTGCCAGCTGTGCCGTGTCATGCCGTGTCCCCATGGCCACACAGTGCCGTGCTGTGCCGTGCAGTGCAGGGCCCATCCTGCTGTGCCGTGCCATGCGATGCCCCCATGATCCCACAGTGCCATGCCATGAGATGCCCATAGTGTCATGTCATGCCATGCAATGCCCATGGTGCTGTGCCATGGGATGCCATGTAATGCCCATGATGCCATGCCATGCCACGTGATGCCCACAGTGCCCTGCCATGCCATGGGATGCCCATGGTGCCATGTCATGCCACGCAATGCCTGTGATGCCATGCCATGCCACATGATGCCCATGGTGCTGTACCATGCCATGCCATGCCACATGATGCCCAAGGTGCCATGCCGTGCCATGCTATGCCACGTGATGAACATGGTGCCATGCTATGCAGAGTAGTGCCCACCCTTCCACACCATGCCTCATGATGCACATGGTGCCACACCATGCCACGCAATGCCCATGATACCATCTCATGTCATGCCATGCCATGCCACACCACACAATGCCTATGATGCCATGCCATGCCCACAGTGCCACGCCATGCCATGTGACGCCCATGGTGCCATGCCATGCCATGCCATGACCACTGTGCTATGCCATGCCATGCC
>NW_010293256.1:0-8490 GCF_000700745.2 Antrostomus carolinensis
TATGATTCTATGATTCTATGATTCTAAAATACTTGTTATAATAATGAGGCTCAGAACTATGCTATACATTCTTTTCATTTATTCGTATCTGAGAAAGCAAGTCATCAATATTTTAGACCATATTCAGTCTTCCAGTTTTGAGAAACTGCAGTTGAGGTAAATTAAAAACAAAACAAAACAACTTTTTTTTTTCTTTTAAATCTATGGTATTTTCCCATTCACCAATAATTTGAAATGTTCTAAAAATAATTACTTATTCTTCAGTAAGTTTGTAGTATAAATATAGGCATATGTATGTTTATATGGTATCTACATGTTATATAATTTTGCTAATCAAAATAAACACACCTGTGAGAAGATTTAGAGAGTCTCAACCAAGAGTGTCAGAATTTTTTGGGTGGAAGGAGATCAGATATGAGGAAGCCCAATTCTACTAAACATTCACTCTACTTAGGTGATGAAAGCATTTGAGGACTCAGAGTCTTTCTCGCAGGAAGACTATTTCTATTTGCACTGGTAGTCTACATGCCCTCATGAAAAAGGGTTGTAAACCCAGGCTTGCATAATCCCAGAGACAGGCTTTGGCTCCTCTATTTTCCTGTGGAACTGCATTCCTGGTGACATGGTAGGTCTACTTCAACAAGAGTCAAGAGTGCTCCTATATCCTCTTCCCAGGCACTGAACTTTCCCTGTTAATAGGCAACATTAAAGGCCTACTTGGGGTGGAGAAGTTTCTGTTTATTTCAAAGGTACCTATCTTGCTAATTTTTTCTTGTGCACTTCAATACATATTTTAAGACTTGATTGCCATATTTTCCTGCATTTTACTGAAACTCCAGAAACACAGAGAAAGCAATACCCAAATAAGGTACTAGAATGGGACACAAAGATTCTTATTAAGAATCATTTCCTATGTCTGCCTTTCCCTCTCTTTTGCTTTTTGAGTTTAAAAATTATAAAGTAATTTTTATCTATATTCCAGTGAAGAATCCTTCTCTGATGGATCTTCACAGTGTTTCAGACTGGCAGCAGTGTAGGTGATCTGTAAATTTTAAAAATTAGAATTTACAATAACAATCTGAGCAGCAACTCAGTTAATATAATCTATTACTATTATCACACATAAATTGAAATTCATCTGATGTTAGGAACTGAAGTATTAAAAAAGCACTGTTTTTTAGGCACATTAAGAAAAAAAAAGTTATATTCTTCTATGTTAGGAGTGATGTTTTGCTTAAGTAATATCAAAAAAGGGCTAAATATCATGGAAATAAATTTGTTTCCTGGGAAGCTGAAGGTGTATTTTACCACACAGAAGACATTTAATGCTAAACAAAAATCATATTCAAAATTCTAGTTATTTTCTGCACACTTTTCATTGGTATTTTTGCTTTGGCAATTAAAAATAGTGAAGGATTTACATAAAATATATGCAAAGGTAGTAAGAAAATGAGGTATTACATTATTAATATTGCTTGAATGGGAGAGCAAAGTAAGCTGGTATAGTTTTATTTTAAAATTATTCAAAATAATTCAGTAAGCAACAGTCTTTTACACTGTGCATGAGTTGCCAGTGACTGACAATGATAAATGATATTCCATTCTGTTATTCAGTTGATGATAATGTGCTATTCACATATGAATAGCTTTATCTACCCATTATATTTTTTAAGTTCTTTGTATTGTTTAACCATTATTTAATAATAGATATTTCCTGAATTGCATGCAAGTAACTGAACTTAATCTTTCTTCCAAATACAAAGAATATGTAAGGTCCTTCACATTTTATTTATTGAAAGAGCAGAATATAATTTTGAACCAATGATCCAGACATTTCAGTTCAAATCCTTCAGTGAAAATATTCTAGATGTATAATAATACATCCTTTTTTATGCCCTTTAAGGTATACTTGTTTTAGCTATTGCTAGATGACAATGAAATATATCTTGAAGGAAGAAGGATGGTCTACAGTCCAAATTTCCACAAATACAAAGCAGAGCAGTCCTCTGAAATAAAATGATATGTGCAGAGCCATGCAATCTGAGAATGTGACCTATATTTCATTTTTACAATAAGTAATTGATATAGCTACATTTTTTCTTGTTTCATTACTGGAGTCACTGACTTTCTGGTATTTTAAATATTTAGGTTCAAATTACTCATACATTTGATTAAGCTTCTTACCTACCTGCAATTTCAACTATTGTTGATTTCTTTACATCACTTCCTCTAATCTCAGTTATATTGTAGTCCTTTGACTCCAATAAGAATTGCATTTTTCTCCTGTATTAATTCCAGACCCTCATTAATAGCAGAGGTTACATTTCAATATACAACATTTATATTGTATATTTATTTTCTCTTATTTGTAATAGTATTAATAAACATATGTATATATTTTATTTTTCTTTCTGAGTCTTACCCCTTCTCTGGGTATGCCTAAGAAAGATGAATCCTTTTTCCCATTTTTTTTTTCTCTGAAATTTAACTTAATATATATTTTCTAACAGGTCACTACATTTTCCTTTCCTCCCTCCACATCAAGGTCACCTACACACACATTCAGGAATAAGATATATTAATGATTTGTAGGGTGGGGTTTTCTTGTTTGTTTGATTTTGGTTTTGTTTTTTATAGGAACTCTGACAAAACACTTTTTAATGCACTAGAGAAACCGGAAAAACCTATGAAGCTAATAGGCTCCCCATGATCATTTAGGAGAATACTGTGATACTATTTGCTTAGAAGTTCTTGTATTTTTTTTCTCATTTTTTCTTCCTAGGACCACAATATAAAGTAAATCAAAGGGTCCACACAAGTGTCTTGACAGTTTAACTCACCAACCTGCTAGCCCACATTTCAAAAAGGTTAATCAGATACTGTTAAATAACAGCTTTATATCTCTTTTACTTTGCCCAGTTTAATTTTAGCTGCCTGAAAATTAGGTCTTTAAGGCTATATCTATATGCTAAATAAAAGATTCTAATCCCTAGACCTAAGACTAATGTCAGATGTTCAGTATCCTTGATGATAAAAGCCAGTACTCTGTGTCAGATTTTCATGAAGATGGCTAAATGGAACAATCAAAAACAGAGTCAGGAAATTATTTAAGATTTAAACAATGTGAAAAAATAAGTTTTCAGTTTTGAAGTGCACTCCCTGACCTGTTTTTGTTCAGCAGTTAGGATGTACCTTATGCCTGAATCTATTTATGTAAACCCCCTCTATTATTAAGGGACATAGGTATTTCCAGAAGAATATGAATGCTATCCTAAAGTGAAGAATTTAAGATGCATATGCAGGTTCACCTTCTAGTAGTTCCTCTCTCTGTGGTTACAGAGGAAACGCAGATGATTAGTTTAACTAGAAACTTAATTTCAGGTAGTGAAAGTTCATACAGAAGTAAAAAAATAATAATAATAAAAAAAAATCCTTTGAATTAAGGACTTAATGAAAATTAAAGATCTGATAGGAATACAGATTTTATAATTTTACAAACATTTGAAATGTTTCTGGATAGAGATTTACATGTATTTTCTAGTTTGATGGTAGTACCTTATATCTTTCTGCTCAGTTATGAAATTTTCTTTCTTTCATGAAACAACCTTTATTTTTTCTTTTTGATTTTTTTGTGTGTAAAACAGTGAGTATTTGTAAAAAGAAAGTGAAACCTAGTCTTGACTTGAAGACTCAGGAGATACTTCCCTTCCTGACTGGCTGAAGGTTATGCTGCTGTGGTCCTCATAGGTGAATCTTGCCAGCAGTGAGGTTGAGCTTGCTCTCCCAAAAGGGTTCCTCAAATACACACAATACAGACACAGATTGACACAGCAGGTTGACAGCACTTTTTAAGACATCCACATATACACAAACATCACTTAAATAAACATGAGCAAGAGAAATGTCCCAATCTTATTCCTCCGCAGGGCTAAATACTAGCAAAGTTCGTTTATAGGAACTTGTACATATCATAACTTACTAAGTCACATGTCCAACCACACTTGGTGGTCCTTGAAATACTGACTTTAAAATCATCCAGTATCCATGACCAGAGCTTAGACATTTCATCCAGTTTCCAGCTTAGAGGCTGTGTCTTGGTCGCCATCTCCTTACTTGTTATTCTTGCTTGACATTTAATATTGAATAACTTACCCCCCCACTACCCCTCCACTCCTAACAATAGAAATTGAGGTCACACAGAAAGTAGTTAGGAATATACTTTAATAAGAAGATAGAATGGACTGTGGCAATCAAGTACATTCAAATCTTCATTGAAGTTTTCATCAGTGAAATACTTTTTACAATCCAAGTAGATAACAGACAAGTTATTCTGTGTCTGTGCTGCGGTGACCAGTGTTCATCTGCAATCCTCATTTTACATGATGATTGTATGCACTTTAAGGGAACCACTTAACACTTAGTAAAAAATAGCAGTGAAGTCCTGGACTTTCTTTAATTAACTTTTAGTTCTGTATTAAAAAAACAAACTCATTCTAAAAATATCCTCTGATTCCCTACCTGTGAGTTATCACACTGAAAATTACCTTAGGTACTTGACTTTTTTGTTCTGATTAAATTAAGTTGACTACCTTACGAATAAGGTGCAATGCTCATCTGAATCTCAGAGACTTTTAAACATTACTTCTATTATGGATAAACTTTGGCCTTGTTGCAAGACTCATACACATGCTCAAAGCCTGTCACTAGTTAACACATCTTAACAGATAAAGAAGCACAGCAGACAGATGGTCCTAGCTGTCAGTTCTGTCAGTTAATTGTAGATAATATTATCAAAGTGGCTTTCAGGACCATATGCCAAATTTCCCTAAATGTCTGATTCAAGGGGCAATTCAAGTCCTTTAATAACCAGGAAGTGGAAAGCATACTTTATAACTTATAGCTCTAAGATAAGTCATACAATACTGAAGATAATACCTGGTTTAAATGTGAACATAAGTCTTCTGATCTATCGCATAGAAACAGAATCAGAGAAAAAAATAGGCTAGAAGTGACATAAGAAAATATTTTGATCTACCACCATGCTCTGAATAAGTTTAACATATAGACTATATCAGGTTTTCCAGTACTGTAGTGTAGCAACATTTCTTCCAAATTACCCCTCCTCCAAAACTGAACAAAAAGTGATCAAATCCAGTTTGCTATATCAGACAGTCACAATAAAGAACCAGCTTGCTATATAAGACAGCCATAATAAAGTCTTTTTGATACATTGGTTTAATTGTGAAGTCTTTAATTATACACTTTCAGACTGGGTATTTTTTTGTTTTTTTGGGTTTTTTTTTTTTTTACTTTCAGACTGGGGGGTTTTTTGTTTTTTGGTTTTTTTTTGTGGTTGCTTTGTTGTTTTGCATTTTCTTAATTCTTATCTTTTCATATCAGACTTTATTTTAAGGCATTGAAAAACCGAGACACCTAAAATGGCAAAAGGCCAAATATGTCAAAGGAGGCTTTTCCTCACACTTTTGCTAATAACTTCTGACCTTAAAAAGAAACCTAAAGTGCACATAGAAGTCACTTGAAGCTTCCCAGATAGGTAATGGAGCATGTCAGACTCTTGAAATAAACAGTTCAGACTTCCCAAGAATTGAATTGCTTGGGAAGAACAAGAGAAGATAACTACTAATTAGTGCTCCATACTCCATGTTAGTTGAATACCTGCAAATTATTCCTCTTTACAGAAGAGACTGTATTTGAGACAGAAACCCAAAGTGCCACTTTTGTTGTTGTTCATTTTTAAGGACAGATCCAGTAGCCCATTACTTGTTCTTTCAATGCTATATCCTTTGTTTTAGACTCAGGAACACAGAGATAGCTGTTCAACTGCATGCTCAGAGTTTTGGTTAAACTAAGAGCTCAGAAAATAAGAATATAGTGCATGTAGTCTGCTAAAAGACATTTGTTTAGTATCGCACCAGAAATTTGTACAGGAACTGGGAAGAGAAATGAGTTTCCCTAATATGAGTGAAATTCTTTTAATCATGAACACGTTTACCTATTTCAGCATGGATGAGTATATGACCATGAAAACGCTGTTGAGTTCTTTATTGGGGTCTATCCAATTTTATTTACTGAAATAATGGACAGTAGTCTGATTTCACAATTTTTGGTAAGGATTTTAATACATACTTGCTGCTTTGTGGTTTATGGTTTTGACCTTAAACAAACAAGACAATTTTTTTTTCTGTTTGAGTATTTTAAATTTAACTCTCAGAATATGTGGACTTTTTAAAAGTTGAACCTCACCTCTACAATCAATGTGTCTTTTTTTTTTACAAAATATATTATGAAATATTCATTCCTCTACTGATCTTTCAGCTATATTATTCCTTTTTTTTTTTTTTTTAATATATAGGTACTGAAATACTATAATTGTGCATGATTAGAACAAAAGTGCTATAAAGATGTCTGCCACCAATACATAATTTATAAGATCTCCAGTCACTGTTGTTCTAGTGTTGTATTGTTACAATACATCATTAGGATGAAAGCCAGAGGGAATAGAAGGCCCAAAAAGGACTTTTTCCAACATTTCAAAAAATATTATTATTTTTTATTAATTATTAGTTGAAGATGAGCATTATGTTTGCATGTGTATACAAATATTAAAAAAATATTTTTAAATAATTAAAAAATCTCTCTTCCAGAGAAGATAATGAGAGTGGTCCATTAACAATAACTATCAAATTATTATGCAGAATAAACTCACATCTTTGCTAAGAAGACTCTTTCATTGCAATTCTGCTTTTTAGATACAACATGCTCTGAATCTCTTTTAACATCGGTTGTTGTCATGTTTTCAGAATTATTTTGAGTTCACTCTAAGTTCATCTCTAATATTCTTCTTTCATCAGACAGTACTTCACCTCTACCAATATGAAATCATATGATCCAGCCATCCTGAAACAGGAAAAAAAAGTTCTCCATTCCTTTCCTATTTTGTATTCATCTATGTTATAATAACCAGCCCAATTGGCTTCAACAAATGTAAGCCTTTACACTCAAGGATATGGTGCCAGTGGCAGACAAAAGGACTTCAAAGAGTAAAAGAACAGTTTCTTCATTTCAACATAAATAGCAACAACTAAAGTGAAAAAAAAAATACTGACTGAAACGATAAAAAAAAAAAAAGTCAGTCATCTACATAGCCTCTGGATACTTGCCTTTTACACTTTTACTCATCTGAGTTAATCACATTTCTGTCTAGAAAAAAACCCCACACTGTTTTGCTGTAACTTAATCTCATTGACTATTCCCTTTTTCTCTGTCACATACAGACACTTTAATTAATTCTCATGTATATACATATGCTATTCTGACAAGTTTCTGTACTTCATCATTCCTAATTCATAAATTTAAAGGTTTTGCAGTTTCCTTTGACACTAAATTTAGTCCTGAGAACAATAAATCCTGTTTCCCAGATGAAACCAAATAGGGTACATTCCAATTAGCAGTTTTTCCATGGTTCTATCAAAGACTTTTAATAAGATATCAGCTCTTATATTTGTTATTATTTTATTTATTGTTAATTTCAACCTAACAGGTTCTGTTTATTTTAATTCTATGTAGTCAGAATAATATAAATCTTTTAAACAAAGGCACATAGAATATATTTTCACATTTCTTGTATGCAGAAAAATACTTTATGCATTTATTCCCTGCAGTGACTGGTTTCAAAATAATGAGAGCTGATGTAAAACGTAAGAGTCACAGATTCTTTGAAATTTTTATTTTCAAGGTCAAACTATAGTAAATTGAAAATATATTATGAACCTTGAAAAATATATCATTATTAAAATTCAAGTAACCTTACAAAATACAGGAGTTTTATCACTCAACCCTACTATAAAACATTTTTGATTAATAGGTTAAATTAAGATGAAATGAGAAGTCATAGTTATAATCATGTAATTATACTTTTGCAGGTGAGGTTTTGAAAGATTATGGCTTTGCTTTACACATTTAGGCAGCTTGTGTGTTTATAGAATGCCTTACAGTGCTGCAGTTTGTGCTCCATATTAAACATATTTGGGGGCCATTTGAGAGAGAAACAGAGTAAAGCATAACATATGCAAACTCAAAATTCTGGAATACTTAACGGAAGATCCAAAGAGCAAAGCAAATTTTATCCCTTGATCATTTATTTTTCGATCTCCACATTCAGACATGCAGTTAAACATGGTTCTGTTAGACTCCAAAACTTTGATAAATGTTCAATTTTCTACATTTAATATTTTAACCCATTTTCTATCTCCTTTAGATTTTCTTTAGCAAAATATACAGTTGACACAGTGATTAGCCACTTATAGAATCATAGAATGGTTAGGTTTGGAAGGGACCTTAAAGATCATCTAGTTCCAACCCCCCTACCATCGGCAGGGACACCTTCCACTAGAACAGGTTGCTCAAAGCCTCATCCAACCTGGCCTTGAACACTTCCAGGGAGGGGGCATCCACAACTTCCTTGGACAA
>NW_010293256.1:8549-57208 GCF_000700745.2 Antrostomus carolinensis
AATTGATAAAAGTACTAATGTTATTAGTTGCTGCTGGAGCTCAAGGTCATCGTGTTTGGTTGGTTCACAGCTGCATTAGGACTGGGAGGGAGAAGCGCTGTGAATAGCAAAGCCCAAAACTGGCATTGGGATGTGCCAATGAAATATTCCATATCATATCACGTCATGTTTAGTGTATTATCCTGGGCTGACCAAAAAGGCGGGGGGGATTCGTGCAGGTTTTTCGCTTGGGCTCTTGCTCTTCTGGGATCTCGGTTTTGGTTCGGGATTGTTGCTCCTCCGGGATTGTTATCTGGAAACAGGCCGGGCTTATCAGCGGGTGGTAAGCAGTTGCACTGGGTTATCACTCATTTGCATATCTTATTACTGTTATCATTATCATTACTATTTTAATATTAGGGGTTTTTTTTTTAAGTTTTCTTTTATTTCTATTATTAAACTGTTTTTATCCCAATCTACAAGCCTCCTAATCCTTGCCCCCAACCCTCTCCCCTATCCCATAGGGGTGGGGGGGAAGTGGGTGAATGGCTGTGTTGACTGCTAGCCAAGGGCTAGCCCAGTGAAACTATCACACCAGGTTACTCAAAGAGATCCTCCAGTCCTCTGATCATCCTCGTGGCCCTTCTCTGGACTCACTCGAGTAGGTCCATGTCCTTCTTACATTGAGGGCCCCAGAACTGGGCACAGCACTCCAGGTGGTGTTTCATGAGACTGGAGTAGAGGGGGAGAATCCCCTGCCCTGACCTGCTAGCCATGATTCTTTTGGTGCAGCCCAGACTTTGTTAAATCACTTTCTTCCGTTCACCCACAATCAGACCAGTAAAACAAGGGAAACATGTATTTTTGTAGTTATTTCTGTCCTTCATATGGGTACTAAAACAAATAAATAAAAAAAAAATCACTAATCTAAAAATGTTGGTAAGGGTAACAAAATAAAGAAATAAGTCAAAGCCCTGTCTTAGTTTCAATATTTATTCCTACTTGATACTATATTGTATAAATGCAGATATAAATCATTTGTTAATAGAATTAGGAGAATGTAATAACGTAAAAATTGAAGTGCTTGTTCATACAGCTCTACCTGTTAATATATTGCTTTGTACTCATGAAAGGACATTTACATACACTATGAATTACTGATTACGTGATTACAATATCACATACAATTTCACTGAAAATCAAACCTTAAAAATATTTTAGTGGCGTGAAAAATTGATTCCAACTCTTTTTAACATGTGTGCAATGTTATTAGCAGTAATGGCAACATGTCCCATTGTGATAGTTTCACTGGGCTAACCCTTGGCTAGCAGCCAACACAGATGTTCACCCACTTACCCCCCCCACCCCCAGGAGATAGGGGAAAGGATTGGGGGGCAAGGATATGGAGACTTGTAGGTTGAGATAAGAACAGTTTAATAATAGAGAGAAAACTTATAATAATGCTAATATTAAAATAGTAGAGATAATGATAACAGTAACAAAATATACAAATGAGTGACACCCAATGCTATTGCTCACCCCTTGCCTGACCAAGCCCAGCCTGGAGAATCTGCTGTTAGAGGAAAGACTGAGAGAGATATGTCTTTTCTCTCTGGAGAAGAGAAAGTTCAAGGGGGACCAGTACTTAAAGGATGGCTACAAAAGTTGGAGGCTCTCTTCACAAGAAGCCACTTCGAGAAGACAAGGGGTGATGCATATAAGTTGCACAGGGAGGGGTTTCATCTTGATACAAAAATTATTTTTTTTTACAGTGAGAACCATCATTCACTTGAACAATCTCCTGAGGGATATGGTAGAGACCCCATCACTGGAGGTTTTCAAGATGTGATTGGACAGAGGCCCCCTTGAAAGGTTGGACCAGATGATCTTTCGAGGTCCATTTCAACCTGAGCTGTTCTGTGATTCTATGAAATAGAAATAAAAGAAAAATATATATTTCTAGATTAATTCTGTTCAAATGGACATCTCAGATTAAATTATTTATTTCACCTAAGTACTTATTTCTTACATTGAAGAGGCCTAGAGCCGTTTCTCAGATTAGAGTTTTTGTTTGATTTTTTTTTGTTTGTGGGTTGTTTTGTTGTTGTAGTTAATTTCAGAAAATATCCACTTTTATTGTTTTAAACTCCTTTACATATTTTACTTCCTGATTAAATAGAAGAATCCTAAAGGAAGTTCTTAAGATGACCACATGCTTATTTTTGGGAGGCCTGACTGGTTTTCCAGATCCCATAAACAAATGTTATCTGGAAACCTGCACCAAGTAATCTAATATTTTTGAAAAGTCTGGGACCCTCCTGCCTGCTGCTCCAAGGAGTACCACTCTATTGTATGTTTCACACCTCTGTGCAAGTCTTTTGCATGTGTCTGATGCCTTAGGGTTCCCAGGTGGACCTGCTTTTGCATGGGCAGATGGATTCAGGCCTTCCTTGCCTGCAGGTAGATACCATTGGCATCTAAATTTGCTTGATTCTGTGGCTGAATATCACTCCACATTAATCTCTGCCTCACTTTTAAAACTTTAAAGGCTATGCCTGTGAAGCTGCCTGGTATACGACCAACTTCTGATTTTGGTGCCTTTTTTTTCTCTTCTTGTAGGCCTCTGTCTGCTAAAATTTCCAGTGTCTTATTTGAATTATACATGAATAAAAATAAGAAAAACCATGCACATTTGGTGTATAGTACATATTGTAATAGTAGTACCTGAAGACCATACTTACTAAGAGATATTTAGTTAATCATTTGAGTTCATATCTTTAGGCTTAAAAAAAACAATCCATTTGTTATGTTGATAGTAATGGTTGATGCATCCACTTGAAGGAGGACAGAAATTCTCAAACAGCATAATTGTGAATAGAAACAGAAAGATAATTCATTTTCTTTAGAAAACAGCTTTCAGAGATGTGTTTTTCTGTTGGTTTTCTTCCTGATTTTCCCTATGAAACAAGGGAAAATATGAGGTAGTGTATTGAGCAGATGCTGTGAAAAAATGAAATGAGAGGATATAATGTTATTTAATAAATGTGAAATGATGTTACTTTGAGATTTGCCAGATGGTCCTGATACATTTAGTTTAACAAATTATGTTACACTGATTGCCTGTGATATTAAGCTTTGAAGAATCACAGTGTTTACCATAGTCCAGTTCCTTAGGGGACTGTTTAAATGAGAATCAAAAGGGAAAAGAAAATAACAGGTCTGGTACAACATAGAGAAACCATAATAAAAAAAACCCAAAACAGTAATAAGATACTAAGAAGATGAAGGAATGAAGCAGATAGAACATGGTAATTAGTAAACAAAAGTTGCAAGAATTTATTTGATGACAGCACTAAAGATACATTGGTTAAAACTAGTGCACAGGAACTGTATATGTGTGCATACGCACATGCTTGTTGGAACAGGAATAATATCTCATAGATCTGATTTACATCTTGTTTACCACTTGGCATGCAATTTAAAAATTACTGGAACCATAAATACATCCTTATTTTAGTAATTATCCTTTCTTTCAATATAATATTTCTGATATGTCTGAAATTACAATACACATTTTTATTCAATAAATCTTATAATACTCAGTGCTGTTATTGACTGTTAATTTCCCAAATAAGCATAAAATACTTGTTTTGGTGAAGTATTTAAGGTATTAATTTATATATTTAATTATATACTTATTTATTTGTTCTGAATAGCCCAAACTTCAAGTCAGAAATAGCTGAAATCAAGTACTTGGTGTCAGGGAAAATTGAGTCATGTCTGAATGCAATTATTAATTCAACTGCATGTATTGGATGGACTTTTTTTCATTCCAACTACTCTCTTATGTTTGATGGAAAGATCTTTTCTTGACACAGAAGAATTTTCCTTGAAATATCTTTGAAATATAGGACTATTATGTAAATTCAAAGTAACAAAGAATGAGAGAAGATGCTAGGGCAACATGTAGCACTGAGTTAGCTCTAGAAATATATATGAAAATGTATAGATGAATGATTTGTGTTTTAATTGGAAGGGGTAAAAGAGGGAATTTCTATGAAAACCTTAGATACTAATAATTTAATGTAATATTTATAATATTACAAAAAAGTTTATTTCATATTCTGGAACTGTCAACACTTCCATAATTCTTTGGCTATTTAGATTTTTTTTGAAATGTTGTCTTCTTGCAGATTTTTTTTTTTTTTTTAAGATTCTGGTGTCTTGTTTTTTTTTTTAGCTTCAGCTTTTACTTCTAAATTCAAGAAATTTTGTTTGACACTTACAGTGAAGATGAAACAGCAACTGTATTTACATGTGGTTAGTTCATCTAGGGAGCATCTCAAGACAAAAATTTTTGAAAAGTATCAAAAAGAAAAAGAAAGAAAAAATATTAACTACCATCTTTGAAATCTCAGGGAGGTCCTGCACTACTGGAAATGGTCAATGTACTGGTTGCAGGTGCCCAGGCGCTGGAAGGGGGGGCTGCAGGTTGACCACTGTGAGATGTCGGGGCTGCCCTGTGCCCGACACAGCCGGTTCCAGCCGCTCCAACCCACCCACCGCAGGGCATGGCTGAGCCCCTCAGACAAAGTGGTGGAGCCTTGGGGAAAACATGATTCAGAAAGGGCAGAAAATGCTAGAGTGAGAGAGGAGGAGGGAACAACAGAGGAAGAAGGCCAGAGGAGTAAGAGGTATTCCGTGGCAGAACAAGCACTTCTCTGAAGGGACTGCGTCTTATGGATAAGCCCCTGATTGAGTAGATATGCCTCCAAAATTACTACAGCCCATGGAGGATTCATGCTGAAACAACAGAAAAGTGTAAAAAAGAGAAGAGGCAGAGGCAAACAACTATGTCTTGATCCCAAACCACTGCACTGCCTGTTGCCTCACTGAAGAGATTGAGAAGCACCTGTGGCAATATCAAGGAGGGGAAAGAGAGTTTCATGAAGTAAAGCTGAACCTGGGAGAGAAGCTAAACCTGGGAAAGTGGAAGGAAAGGTGGTTTAATGTTCGTCCTCTTTGTTTCCCAATACTCAAATCACTAATTAAGTATTTATGCTTATTGAATAAATAAAAAATTCTGGTTTGCCCATGAAGTAACTGGGTAAGTGATCTCTTTTTCTTTACCTCTACACATGAGTTTTATCATCCTATTTTCTGCCACTATCCTGTTAAGGAGGGTAAATGGGAGAGTGGCTGGAGCATTTTAATGGAAATTTGAGCCTGCAATGAGTGAGACTGGAGCTGATCTGGGAAGTAAGGGAATGAAGAGATCAGTTCCCAATAAAACAATTAAAGATCATTAGAACAAAGATCAGAACAAATGTAAATCAGCATTCTGTTGTGTAAAAGAAACAAGAAGGGAGACATTTATAAAAATTAATAAGAGAGTAAGAACATAATAAATGTTGGTAGGGAACTCTGGGAAAAAAAAATAAAAAATAAAAAAACCCCTTTGGTAGGGAACTCTGGGAAAAAAAATAAAAAATAAAAAACCCCCACAAAAAACTACCAAGTTATATAGATCAAAAAACAGGTCAGGGGGCTTAGTCTCAGAATCTTTTAGCAGGATTCCTCATGTTTTCCACATCAGTGAGCTTTCTATAAAATATTAAGTTATGCCTGTATTTACAGAAGGTAAAGATGATGATCACACTTTAGCCCAGTAAATATTACTTTACCTTTACTGGTAGAAGTCCACAGATATCATACTGACCATCATATGTGTGGTCTCGGGATTTGTCTGAGCGTGTCCTGGGCTGAGCTGGTTCTTGCTTGTAACAGTTGCCATGTACTGTATATGATATAACAGTATAGATGTGATAGTATATATCAGATATTGTATGCTATCCCTAGTTATTCTCAGTGCATCAATAGCCCCAAGCTGAGACTGAATAAGACTATTGTGCAGCTTTAGATGGGAGCCCATGGGAAAAAATGATGACTGTGATAGGAATCAAAAGAAAAGCAAGCAGACTCTAAGAATGCAGAAGAAGCTACTACTACCATGAGCACCCAGCTCCTCCCAGCAAGGACATGATGGTGCTGCTGAGCCATTGTAAATACTTTCTACCTCCACTCAACTTCCTGAGGAAGAATGAAAATGCTTACGTTAGTACTCCGTGGGACTGTAGAACCTTAAGGATACTACCCAAGAAAAGGGAAGATACTGAGAAAGTTCTGAAAGTAATTTTAATCTTTTTTATGAGTCTTTTCTATATTAATTAGATAAGTTGGAGTTCTAGACCACTAAAACATTAATTGGACTAAAAAAAGTTTTGAGTAGCAAGTTGTCTTTTCCCGATAATCAGATTTTCAGATTTTAATAATAACAATATCCACCAATATATTGATTATGATATATAAAAACTGTGATCTTTTAAAGAAACAAACTAATCAACTTGCCAGCAGTATGCAGATTTTTAGATCACATCAAGTTCTCTATAAACCATTATATATATATGTACATATGTGTGTATATATATATATATACATATATGAAATAGATTTTTTTCTCCAAGGGAAAAATTAACTCTTCCATGTTATTAGTAGGACTAGCTTATATAGTAATCACAGGAAAGGTGCTGAAAGTGTGCATTTTTCTTTTCTTTATCTTTTAAATGTGAAATTGGTAATTATTAACCCTATTGAGTACATTCAGTTATTTACAGATTTTTTTCATGAACTGAACTGCACTACAGTTGCTTACAAATTGTTTTTCAGTAATTGTTTTGTTGAAAATTGAATGTTTGGAACTATCCTTTGGAAATTATAGCTGATTATTCAAAACGCATTCTATTGGACTTCACTTTCCCATCAATTTCTAAGCCTCTTCTCTTTCATGAAAAGACAAGGCATAGTTTTAAATTTTACTTTATGAGACCTCAGGCTTAGTCTTATATACAGTTGTTTTAAATATTTTCTATACATTGTTCTTGCATCACTCTATTTCTTTCTCCTTCAGTAACAATAACACACTTTGTCTCCTTCACATTTAATCTCCTTTGTCTTTTAGATTGTAAAGATAAAAAAGTCTTTATTGGACATCAATTACTTATCACAGAATAAAATTTAAAGAGTTGACTTTACAATAAGCACATTGCCAGCTTTTAATGTGTGTGTCTGAAGCAAACCTAGGGAAACAAGAAATAAAAGACATATTCTGTTAAAAGTTCCAAAGAGCAAGCACACAATGAATAGAAAGATCAATAGAATAATCAATAGAATCAGAAAAGGGTGAAATAGAGGATAAGTTAGTCTCATGATTAGTAAGCAGGTGACAGTTCATAATAGCATCTTTAAACAAAACACAATCAATATTCTTAAATATTTTGTGAAGGAACAAATCTGCTAGCTGAACGAACATAAACTCATAGAGAATTAAAGTAACAGTTTAAGTGATTGAGGAAATGGGCTAAGTGTGTTTAGAGATTAGTAAAAAGCACAGATCATACTTAGATCATAAACATATTTATATGATTAAGAAGATGCACAAAGAAGAATATTTAATCTGATTCTATTATAATATAAATTGTAGACTTATTTACAGTGTGATATAACTGGATATTCTGGAAAATATATACACATATTCACCAGATCAAATATGAAAAGACATAGTTCCATTAACCTCAGCAGAATTCCAGATAATTTTTTAGGAAAAAGGTGCCAATTTTCCACTTTTTTTGTTTTTTTTTCTTAAGCACACTTTACATTTTATTACATTTATAGATTGAAAGCCGGAAGTTGTTATGTTTTTTTATACCTAAAATTAAATGTACTTATTTTCATGTCATACAAGTACCTTCACAGGGATTTGGCCATTATTGATAGTATTTTAAAGTCATGCTGAACTGTACTTCTCTCATTAATAAAAAAAAATAAATAAATAAATAAATAATTCTTTTGTAAGTGGTATCATAGTTCTCTAACTCTTGGAAAACCTCTTTATACTTTTAACTATAAAAGGGAAACAAAATTTGGTGTACATATTGTGAAAGTAATACAGTAGAATAAATCTGATGTGATGTTGTTAATAGTTTATATGGTTTACAATAGAAAAGCACAATCTGCTTCTATTCAACAAAGCATCTGTCTTTATGAAGGAGCATAGTACATCAGAAATAAATATTTCTATCAACTGTATGACTACTTTCTGTCTATTCAAATGAAAGCTTTCATTTTTATTACTCCTCCCCAAAATATAGTATTCTCATGTCTCACATATCTGTACACAGCACTTTAATTGTGAAGATATTAGACACTTTCATAATCCAGCACTCTCCCTGTTGTGCCCAACTGTTTGACTTTGCTTGCTCCCTGGCTTCTTCACTCTAACCTCATTCTGCCTTTATTATTTCCTCTGTCTTTTGCTAGCCTTTACACTTCCTTCTTTCCTTGAAAAGAAAGCTTGGCCAATGCTGCAAGTAATTTTAGATTAATTTTTTTGAAACCTCAGACCCCATATTCCCAAACTGGTACAACAATTATCTCAAGTCAGTAGTATGTGGCAGAATGTGTAGCTTGCTCTATGCTTTTTTTAGTGCCTATAGTCAGGCAAATTTCCAATGCTTGTTGTGTGCCCCTGTCAATAACTGCAGGCAGGCAGAGTCAGGACCTATTGTACTTTCTCTTTTGTGTACTACTTGATCTTTAAACTCATATATGATGTAGGTTTTAGATAGCTATGGATATGCCAAATCGAGTGTTTCCTCTTTTTCATCATATTGAGGCTAACAGAAGTTCTGTGTTCACAGCTTTTGGATGCTATCAAGCTGTAAAAAGCATTGCTCCTCTATATGTCATGTCATGGTATTTGAACTTAATCAGGAAAAAAAAAACAAAAAAACCCCAACCAACCAACAACAACAACAAACAAAAACAAAAACAAAAAGAACCCCAACCAACCCTGTATAGTCTACAAATTCAGATAGCAATTTCCAGTAAAACTGAGTATAGTCTTGTATGGAGATAACTACAGTAGGGAACCGTTTTCAGTCTGGTTTCAGATCTGCAGATGTACACATCAAAGGAAACCTGACTAAGAACATCAGAGAAAAGCTGGAAGGAACAGGATAAGCTTTTCACAACATAGTGGAGAAATACTGCAAGGGATACCCTTTATTTCCTGCCTGGAACTGTGAGAAGCTTTTGGGAAAGCCGCATTTTCTGTACAAGAGGGCAGCCAGGTCTAATAATGCACTATTGTACTGCTGCTGTTATCAATGGAAATGGTCACACAAAACGACATTCAGAATTCACCACAGAACAATTCCTGCTGCATTTGGCCACGACCATGTATGTAGTGTCACACGGTGACACTTTGCCCTATGCTTTTATGACAACTCCTATTACTACAGATATTCATTAAAGACCTTGTGAACCAATTTGAACTAAAGGATAATTTATTATGTACATCACTTCCTTAAACACACCCCCATCATTTATTATTGCACTGTTTAAGTATGTGCCTAACAAAAAGTGACTCCAGTAGCTTGAGTAAATACTTGATTTTAAAAAAGGAGATGTTTTTAATAAGCTTTTTTAGGAAACACTTTGTGGCTCAGCCTTCCCCTATTAGGTGTCAAAGTTCAGTGTCCAGTGATCTGACACTCAGTCATAAATACATAAATACTGAATTGAACATATTTACAGTTCCGGAACTGCTGGATATCAGTAACTAGAAAAACACACAAACCCAGATATTCTGGTAAAATTGCAAGTAGTTTTGATAGAAGTATTTTTTTTTCACATGCATATGAAGTATGATTCTGTTTCTTAATGACCACTCAATTTTATCAAATACAGTAGCAGATTAAAAAAATTTATCAAATACAAATAGCAGATTAAAAAATTTGTTGCTGCTCTGCAGAGAAGTCCACATTTGGTGCTTTGTGATACTGACAGTCCATATCGCTTCTTCTTCCTGTAGTATTAAATGTATTCATTGTAAATAGGAGGAGAAGGCATCCTCAAGTAGAATGACTTTTGCATACTATCTTGGGTCGGCTATCTGAATATATGAATCTACCAATCTAGTTCTTCATAGTACTGTAGCTCTTAATCTGAGTTTGCCACTGTTATTCACTCTTTTTAATCTGTAGTGCAAATGATAACATAAAGTTGTCTAAATTACCAGTTATTTAGTTTATTTGTCTTTCCCCTTCAGCACTTTATACCAAACATGCTTATGAGAATAATTGCTGAGTTATATGTACTTATTTAGTCTTGTAAGATAACTAAGCTGAATGATTTCCTTTATGTGGATAAATTTCAGGTAATAGAAATCCAACAAAAGGACTCATTATAATAATAATTAAGCTACAGTATCCTTCTAAAGAAAAATAATTTTTAAAAAATGAGAAAAAAACCCACCACAAAACCAAAAAGAGTCTAAGGAGAGAAATGTTTTGTTATAAAATAGCTCTGCACTCGTTCAGTTTCCTGTGTTGACTACAAACTGATTCCCAAGTAACTTTCAGTAAAGTCCACATCAATGCAAGTAATTTGTATTCAACATCAAGGGCAATATCAGAAACTGCAGATATGATACCCTGTCAAAGAACTGACTGAAACATGAATCAGTAAAGATAGACCTGCAAAAAATACTTTGGCAATGACTATTCACTAGTAAAACCAAAAGTTTCATTGATGAATGTCCAATGTTTTACAGACAAAAAGTTCCTGCCAAAGAGGAGTCATGTTATCGGATGGAAATGGTAGACAGGAGGGGTGTGTGTTTTACTTTTTTATCTATCTATTAATCAGTCTGTCTATTTTATTATATATACACATTTATATAAATATGTCCTATTGTATTTCTCTACTTTTCAAAGTTTGTATACAACAATCTTGTTTTCAAATTTAATGATTCTATTTATTTGCACAAATATTTATGATGCTGTTTTCATATAATTTTAGAATAGAAAAGTTTTTTTCTAAAGTGTTTCTGAGATCTATCTTATATTCTAAGGTTTCTGACTCCTGTCTGATGCTTTTTATCAGGAAGGACTCTGAATCTCTTCAGAGTTGTTAACTAATAGTAAAAGGATTACAGTAGAATCAGATGTCTTCCAGTGAGGAAATACTGCTTGCATCAAAACCAACAATTTAACTGTACTCTAAAGCAGATAGAATTCAAGGCTATAAACACAAAATGTGATAGGCAGCAACAATACTGAACATTTTGGTTTCTAAAAAAAAAAAGCAATATTTATTTATTTATTTATTTATTTATTTTTAAATGTTGAAGAAAGAACATGGTAAATGTTCAAAACAGTGCACTGGAGACTCATGGTCTCTTTTGTATGATTCTTGTCCTTACCAAACCCAAGCTATTTATTTTTGTTTCACAAAACAACTTCAGAAGAAGAAATGGGTTCAAAATGAACTTATTTCAACACTATTCAGGAAGAATAATGTTCAAAGTAGAGAACTGTTTTGTCCTGTGAGAAATGTGGAACAAGTCATTTCAGTGAAAGATCTGAATTTAGGCCTTCTACATCTGCATAGTTCTATGATGATGAGGATATTTAAAGATTTTCTAGAGTTTTACCTTTGCTGATAATAACGAACATGGGTAGCTAAACAAAGATAGTATTATCATTTCCTGGCTTTTCAGTAGGAATGAAATCTAATTCTAATTTAGCAGTTTTGCTTTCAACTACAAAAATATCAAAAGAGAAGTAATTTCTTGCACAATGTTTACAATCTTAGCTATTGCCTTGGTATGTAATTATTTTCCTTGTCTTTCAGTAAAACTTCTATTGGCATTAAGGAGGTAATTTAACAAGCAACATTCTTTTCAGTGTATACTTAAATCCATCTAGGTAGATTTTTCTGTTATTTACAACAATAAGCTGAACAGCAATCATACCTGGAACGGAAGAGATTGGAAGGGAAGGGAAAACATTACAGTATTATTTATGTATTTAGTTTGTTAGTGTCTTATTTGCAAAAAGTGAGGTTAAAGAGCATTCAGCTTGGGTTTTATTCATGTAAATTTTCTCTAATTATTGTCTCTTTATGGGTTACAGAAGAAGTTGAGTGACATATAATAATATTAGAGTTGTTTTTCTCCTCAAAACATTTTCAATTAAAGGGTATCTTCTAATGGACAAGCAGCTGCCCTTTAATACATCTAAGGAGTCACTTCAGATACTTCTTTGTCATACCCATACATTTGTAGTGTATAGTAATTAATACTATAATCCATAAATGTTTTATTAATTGTAAGTTCGTTGGATGAAACATAAGATTCTTACCGGCTTTTGTTAGCATAAAACATTCAATAAATCTAAAATATTCTTCACCTCTGAATTACTGTTTATCAAAAATAATTTCTTGAAAAAATGCTAAATAAATCAACCTTTAATCTGTCATAGAGCAAACACTGACACTAAACACATAACATTGTTTATATTTAGTCATGTAATGTTAAAGACTGAAATTAAATCATATTCTGACAGTTGTTAAGAATACTTAAATCAGTTATTGTTGATTCATCTTATTAATTATTCATAAGACCCTAGGCACCATTTGGATATCCATTGAAATACTAAAAAAGAATATTGGAGATTTCCTAGGAGGCTGTCTTCTCATCCTCCCCCTTCCTCCTCTTAAATGAAAAATGGAGTTTGCATTGTTTATTATTCCCTCATATTGAAAGTTTGACTCATTCAGTCTTGGATAAGAAATGTAAACCATTAATAATTAATAATACCAATATGAGTTGCTTTGTATTGCTGAATAAAGTAAATGTACATAGATTTCTACCAGTAGGAGAAAAGAGTTCTAATGATCAGTGTTAATGCCTTATTAGAAGACTCAGTCTGGTTTCTAAAGAAACAAGAAGTTGGTGTAAAGTGAGTGAAGATAATTAGCATGTACAGGCTGTGCCTTTTTATCTGAAAAATCAAATCACTCTTCATGCCTTTTAAAAATCCCCCTCCAGAAGTGAACAGTATGTGAAGAAGAAAAGACGTATTTGTGCTAATACTCTATTACATTCTGTATGTTGGACATAAATAGCAACTAGAATTCAGGGTCAATGTTCCGGTACTGCTCTCTGGAATTTTGTGTGGTACTGCTGTGGCGGATGCACCCCTGCCCTACCTTGAGACTGGGGCTTTCTGGCTGTTGAAACCTAATCCTCGCACACCCTTGCTTTCTGCTTTTGCATGCTTTTCTTTGCTACCTTGCTTTTTCATATGCTTTCCTTGCTTTTTCACACACTTCTGGGGGCTGTTGTTGGGCTCACAGTTGCTGTAAGATGGGCCCCAGCCAATAAGAACAGACCACAGGTCAGACTCCACTTGGGTATAAATGGAGCCCCACTGGAGGGAGAGTTGAGAGAGTTTCATACTCCACAGAACAGCTGGTCTGCAGTCAGGGACCCTCCATTTGGGTTGATATACGTCCCAACGTAAGGTTTCAGACTGAAAGCCCTCATCTTAGAGGTGAGTGAATGCACATTTTTAGTTATAATTCTAGATGAATATTTGGAAAAGATTTAGGAATTCTTAAGTCAGCTGCATAATAGTTTATTCCCAATCAACATCCAAACCTGTGATTAATATTGTTTGTCGGCATGCTAAATAATTTTGGTTATAATAAATCACATTTAAGTGACTGCTTGGTCTGTTTTGTGGGTGCCTTCAAGACAACTCAAGGGTAGTATCAAGGCCATTAAACTGGAAATAAATTAAGGGAGTGGCAACACATTCTCAGGTACAGTCTTGTGAGCTGCCATCCAGCTTAGCTGGCTGCTGTTTGATGTCCTTGATTTGGCCTTTCTCACTGACCCGCTGCCATGGATAGAGTCAGAGTTATGCACTTCACTCATAAGAGAGATGTAACAACATATTTATTGATATAAAATAAGGAGTTAACAAAGTTCAAAGGTTAATGTGACATTAATTTAACAAGATTTGATGGTGAGCTTCACTTGATTATTTACTGCATGTAGGACAGGGTCAGACAAAACTGTCAGTGAGACCCCCCTGTTGAGTCACAAGGCTTGGGAAAAAACCCCTTGCTCTCTGAACTCCTTCTCAGAGAGGAGTCTAGGTGCAGCTAGATCCAATCCTAGTCCCAGACTTGCTCAAAGTTTTATGTCTAAAAGATTATATATATGCACAATCAATCCTTTATATCACTTAGCTAAGGTTTTTGCAGTTTAGCATGCTATTAGTCACTTATCAAGGAACTGTTGTGGCAAGGAATCTCTCAGCCTCAGGGAGTCACCTTGACAGGTGTCCCTACTCACAGGGAGATCCTGATGTGCAGCCCACTGTCCTTTCAGGAGAGATCCATGGGACCCTGTACTGTCCAATATTTATAGAGTAAGATGATTGACTTATAGCCATGTTTGCATACCAGCAGTATTTCAGTCGGTGCATACTCAGCAAACCCCCCACTGTTGGAGCAGGTTGCACAAGATAGCCCTTGGCTATTGTGCTGTTATTAGTCTCCCCTTAGCCAAATGCAGCTATCACGACCGGATAGCATCCATTATGGTTGCCACTGGTGGTTATCACTTGAACAGGGTTATAGAAAATAAAGATTAGGTGGGGGGGGGATGGGGGGGAAGAGTAATGATGATCATTAATTTTTATAATTTAAATCTCTCTAGAAAGAAAGTCAAAGCCTTTATCCCATTTTAAAGACTGAGGAAAGAATAACAAGTGGCTGAAGACAAAAAATGATGCAGTCTTTTGAGATTTAAAAAGTAAAATTATTTATGATTTAATATATTATAATAACATCATTACTACTTGTGCTATGTTGGTAAATAGATAAACAAATTCTATGCAAATAGTATTCTGACTTTGTACTCTGGACATTTTTTATTCGCTTGCTTGCTTTCTTGGTTCATTTTACACATATTTAGCAGTACTTAAATAGGGTCTTAAAACTACTTAGTTACCTTTTTTCCCCTCTTTGTAAACATCAAATTGAATTTTAAATAGCAAATCCAGATTATTTCTATAAAGCCTTGTTTGCTTGCTTGGGGTCTTGTTAATTCTTTAGTCATCAAAGTTAATGTCATTGCACTTTCATCACTTTCAGCTGCACTTTATTTATGTCAAAAGGCACTTTTGATGGGATGTAGCTTTGTGATAGCTATAATACTTCTCCATGAAAAGGAACTCTATTCTGACTAAGTTCAGCATCTGACTTCTTCTTAAATAGTGGGCATCTTGGGAGAGATTTGTTTAATCTCTGCAATGTGACATAAGAATCTTCCCTACCCAACAGAAAGAGTAAGTGTCTCAGGATGGTAATTTATCTCAGTCCAAATGAATATCCTGAATAGTTCAGATGAAGTAGCCTCTGGAGAGGACTATAAAGCAACTTCAGGGTGACATTTGAGACCACACATTTAGACATCTATGTTTTAAAATTAGCTGTCTTTTAGATATTTGAGGTTTGTTGATACATCTTCCAGCTCTGTTATTTTTACCTTTTAGTAGACAATTAAAATGAGACATTAATTTTAAGTGTTTTCAGTCTGAAGGTTTTCAGAACCCATTTTCATTGACTACATAGAGATGCAAGCACTAACTTTCAGAAGATGCATTTATTCTACGTGAGATGATTGTCTCTCAAGTATATAAATATTTTTCCTCTGTGCATGTATGTATATGTATGTTTTTGCATATATACTTGTAGATAAAATGACTAATACACTCAGTATTTATTGTACCTTCAATAACATGTAAGAAGAATTAATCACAAAAAAAATACCTATTTATGTTTACTAAATATGGAAGTTCAAAATACATATTAAGTATTTTGTTACTAGTTTGCAAAAGTCAAAATTATCCTTAAGAGTAATTTATTATTTTATCAGTGAGATAAATAACATAAATTCCTATTATGATATTTGACAGTACTTCACAGCCATTGCATTTTTCTTTCCTTAATATCTAAGGTATGTAGAACAGCTAGTTATCAGCCTATTGCTTTTTATTAAGCCAAAGGGCAGGGGGTGGGGGAAAGGTCAGGAAAGTGTATTTTGAGATAGATTCTGGTCTACGTTGCAAATGATAGTTAAAGAAAGGAAATAGTATCAAGAATATTGAAAGATACTGTGACTTGTCGAGATAGTTTGTACATGAATACACACAGGACAAGAAAGACTTAGGAACATGGAAAGTAAATCTGCATTATCAGTAATACTAATACTAAAAAGACTTGTTTTAAAGGTTATTGAATTCAGGGATAGGATAATCTGAATGAGTTTTGATGAACCAGTTGAATTTAAAATTCAGCCTTTCCTCTCATAATATTGAAAACTCTACTCTGAAACTTAGTTGATTTCTTTTGTATGACTATTTAAACCTAACATTTTCCAACAGCATCTTAAATGGTACTGAGTTTTTGGTCTAAATTAAGAGAAACTGAGTAGATTATTCCATGAACACAAATTATTTTGATAAGTGCCTTAACAAATTTGTTGAAAAACTGTAAGTAAGAATAATAAAAATAAAAGGAAAATACATTTTCTGTTGTGGTGGGTTGACCCTGGCTGGGTGCCAGATGTCCACCAAAGCCCACTCTATCACTCCCCCTCCTCAACTGGGCAGGGGGAGAAAAATATAATGAATGGATCGAGATAACGACAGAGATCATTCACCAATTATTGGCACAGGCAAAACAGTCTCGACTTGGGGGCAAAAAACAAATTTAATTTATTACCAATCAGACAAGAGGATAATGAGAAATAAAACCAAATCTTAAAATGCCTCCCCTCACCTCTCCCTTCTTCCCAGGCTTAACTTCTCTCCCAATTTCCACCTCCTCCCCCCAGTGGCACAGGGGGACAGGGAATGGGGGTTACAGTCAATTCAACACACGTTGTTTCTGCCACTCCTTCCTCCTCAGGGGGAGGACTCCTTCCCCCGCACCAGCGTGGGGTCTCTCTCACAGGAGACAGTCCTCTACAAACTTCTCCAACATGAGTCCTTTCCATGACCGACAGTTCTTTACCAACTGCTCCAGCCTGGGTCCTTTCCATGGAGTACAGTCCTTCAGGAACCGACTGATCCAGCGCGGGTCTCCCATGGGGTCACAAGTCCTACCAGCAAACCTGCTCCAGTGTGGGCTGCTCTCTCCATGGGGCCACAGGTCCTGACAGGAACCTGCTCCAGCTTGGGCTTCCCACGGGGTCACAGCCTCCTTCGGGTGTCCACCTGCTCTGGAATGGGGTCCCCTATGGGGTACAGGTGGTCATCTGCTCCACCATGGACCTCCATGGGCTGCAGGGGGACAGCCTGCCTCACCATGGTTTTCACCACAAGTTGCAGGGTAATCTCTGCTTTGGCTCCTGGAGCACCTCCTCCCCCTCCTTCTTCACTGACCTTGGTGTCTGCAGAGTTGTTTCTCTTACATCTTCTCACTCATTTCTCCCAAGCTGCAAAGTGTGCTGCTTTTTTTTCTCTTCCCTTTTTTTTCTTAATTATGTTATCACAAGGGTGTTACTCATTGGCTCGGCCTTGACCAGTGGTGGGTCTGTCTTGGAGCTGCCTGGAACTGGCTGTGTTGGACATGGGGGAAGCTTCTGGCAGCTTCTCACAGAAGTCACTCCTATAGCCTCCCCCGCTACCAAAACCTTACCAGACAAACTCGATACTAATACAGCTACAAATAATAAAATTAATAGTTTAGTTATACTTTGTAGCACTAAAATCACACTGCTCTTGTTAGCTAAATATGGCACATCAGGAGTCCATGAAGTAGAAAAGTACTGATAATTTGTTTTATCAAAGGAAAACAAAAGAGTCAGAGAGACTATTATGCCCCATGCAATGCTCCAGTTCAAATGAACAGTACATTCATTAAAATCATACAGGAGACTGGCACATATTCAGTACATTTTATAACTGGTAGCCTATGTTATAGAAGTTAATATGTATAATTACTGCTCTAGCATTTTAAACTAGTTGCTAATATACAAACCAGTGGTGTCATTGCCTTCAGTTATATATTTGAACAAAAAAGGTTTTGAATGCTGAACTATTTACTGAGCTCAATACAATCACTTTCATTATAAATTCCAAGGCTATTTCTAGTACATTGGATCAAAAAGACTTGAGATCAGATATTGTGAATCCAAATAGCTATAAAGAAGTGATAGAGGCTGAACTGCTCATCTCTCCCAAAACACTGAGAAGTCTTGGTCTTCTGTAGAACTTCAGAAATAATGTGCTTCACAGTTAAGGTAGGATCAACTCCAGATTCAGACATCAAATTTACGTGTCAGGTGTATTAGCTGTGTAATCTCACAGTGTAGCCATTGAAGACATTTGCAATTATTAAAACTAAAGGAGTTCAGAAATTTATTGTTGTCATTGAAAGCCAGACAACTAAATTTTGCCAGATGACTAGGCTCAGTTGACTAGAGAGAGAGCATAGACTTCAGTATTAGACACAATCCACATTGCAGATAACTGGTTAGATTTATATTTGTCTGTATAAGCATCTAATATAACTTCAGGCACCATCAGAAAAATTTTGGATTCCAGATTTTAGCCCAAAAGACACTGATAACCATAAATCTGGTGAAAATGTCTATGTAAAGTTTGTAGGCATCCTAGGACACACAAATGACACTGGGTTACTATACTGAGGTAACTAAATCTCACAAATGAGAATGTATTTATGCACCTCAGTCACACCAGGAATACCTGAAGAAGTTTATTAATTTAGTTAGTTATGAGGAAAACAAAACAAAACAAAACAAAAAAAAACAAAACCAAAACAAAACGGTGGAACCTGTATCACTTTTCAGTGTACAGATGTCTGTCCCTTGGATTTAGATTATTATACTATGCTTAAATTATCACTAGCATTCACTAGATTATTTTTTTTTTCTGATTTCATCTTTGATGTCTTACTGTGCCGTTGCACATCCTAATCCAGGGTGCCAGCTGCCACGAAGAGCACTGTGTGACTGAAATCCCTTTTGTCTACATAAAACTTGAATATACATTTTGCAAAGACATGTGCCCTCTTGCACCTCCAGAGCTTTGGTTGAACAATTCTGTAAAACTATATTTAGTAGGTCTGCTGTCTTTCTCTTAGTCATTATTTCCTGCTTCTTTATTACTACCTACAGAATTGTACAATGAGAATTATATACACTGAAACATATTTGTTTGTTGTTTTAGATTGTCAGTCTTATTTTTCAGAAAAAAATCAAGCTTTTGAAAAAGCACTGTGAAATTCTACAGTTATATTTTGCAGGATATAAATATTCTTTGTTCTGTTCTTATGATAATTCACAGTGAATATTATAGACTGAAAAAAACATCTGTTTTTAGAAAGAATTTCCAAAAGTCTTTGAGAAAGAGAAGGTTTGTCGGTGAAACTTATTTGTATTGTGTTGTAACATATAATTTATTAGTATTTTCTGTATTGGCTGTTCTGGTGGTTCAAACGTTAAATTCTCAAAAAAAAAAAAAAATTCTTTTTAATGCCCTTAACTCTGTCTTTCTGCCCACAAGCCTATCAAATGTGAAGCCTATATTATTTCAGCTTTTGTGCAGGCATACAAATACTATTGAAATCAATGGACATTTTACGGAAAAATCAGTTGTAGGACAATGAAACATAGTGAACATTAAATGCATTATATGAATGTATATGACAATGACTAATCTTCACTGATTATCTATAGATCTTATTTGAAATTAGAATAAGCTAACTCCCTCAAGAGCACAGGCCAAAATGCATGCCAAAGTCTTTATTCATAAAAGAGCATTATTTATTTACAATCCCACAGTCATTTATGTTCCTAAATGTGCTTCAGGTTGGTAAATTAATTTCTAGGCTGTGATAAAATCTACACAGAGGCTTAATGTTTGCATATGACTGGAGTAGCATGGTCTTGAGATTCTATACTTGGTCCGCACCACATGTCCATGCTCCTCCTCCCATGTAGCTTATTTAGTTTGAAGTGGCACACACGTCAAGCAGCATAGAAGTAAATAAGAACATTTATCCTGTGATTAAACACGTATAGTACACCGTATGAAAAAAAAACCCACATCCACATTAAAATATCAAGATTTCAGTACTGAAAATATCAGCATAGTCACTTTCTAAAACTTTGTTTAGAAGTGACAGTTAAAACCTGAAAGCTGTAACTGGCTGCAGGAAGCTAAGCAGGAGAAATCTGAACTTCTCTTGGAGCTTAAATCTCATTCGTTTGAATATACACTGCAAAGGGTTAGGATATTTAGGACAGTCATTTAGCTCAGCTATACTGTGAGCTGTTAACTGCCATGATTGAACCACAGCAGGTTAAGAGGAGACTCTGAATGACTCTCCAGTCAAAGTGAAATGGGATCTAAATCACTGGGAAGCAAAAACAGATTACTCAGACCGGGAAGGACTGATTTCACCTGAGCTGTAGCAACTGCTTCCTTTTGGGGTTTGTTTGCTATCTCTCAACTGTTTAGGTTGAGTACGCTGCTGTTTCTCTCTTCTTATGAAAACACGGGTGGCTTAGTCTAAATTTTTAGGTGCTGACAGGAAGGGAGTGGTAGAGGATTACTCATGCAATTAGCAAAATTGTTAGGAAAAAACCTGGATACTGCTGTTTCAGAGTTAAGATGAAATGGTTGCTGTCAAGACTAAATGGACTCAAATACCATAATGCCTTAATCACAGAAATTTTGCCAATTACATGGCTTTCCCTTGGGGGATGATGGCTCTCTCCAGGAGGAAGGTCAGGCAGGTCAGTGAAGCAGTCGTAGTTATACAGTGCTCTGTCCTGGGGCTGGGCCATGGAATCCTCTGGATGTAATTTTGGTGCCCTTTTCTGCAGCCCTGTCAGTTCTGCCTTAGATCCTCTCCCACCACCCGTGGAGTCTCCTGTCTTCAAAATCTCTCCATCCATGTGTCTCCAACAGTACTTCTCAGAGCTACTCTCCATGTGTTTCACCAAGAGCCTCTCCCCAAAATGTCTGGCCAAGAGTCCTTGATTATGTGATTTTTTTTATCCCTGGAATAAAGTCTTATCTCACCTGAGTCAGAGTCTTCAATTAAAATCTTAATTTCTCTCTGCTGGGCTATAATATCATACTTTATTACTGACTAACTATGGCTGTCCATAGCTGGAGGTACATATCACATTCATAAATATCATTTTTCATGACATTTTAAATTATCTTTTGTATTCAGAGCTGGATAGATAACTGAGGGTCAAATCTACTTTGAAGCTGCTGTGACAACTCAGTGTGGATTAAAGATTCAGTCTCATTTTCTACTTTCAGCATATTGTTTTATTTTTCCTAGGTAATTTCAGTAATTTTAATAAGTCGAAAAGTAGTTGAACATTTCAACTCTGCCAAAAAGTAGAAGAGGAATAAACTGTAGCTGCCATTACATTTTATATTCTAAAAGAAATTTCATAATTTAAATGAGAATTGCTTACAATGTATCTTATTCCATAATTAGTACTACTTAATTCATCTTAAATTTGTATTTGTGCTGATTTTGGCAAGGTTAGAGTTAATTTTCTTCATAGTAGATAGTATGGGGCTATGTTTTGGATTTGTGCTAAAAACAGTGTTAATAATGCAGAGATGTTTTCACTACTGCTGAGCTGATTACAGAGTCAAGCCCTATTCTGCTTCTCACCCCATCACACCAGTGAGTAGGCTGGGTATGCACAAGAAGTTGTGAGGGGACATATCTGGGACAGCTTAAGCCAACTGACCAAAGGGATATCCCATATGATATGACATTACACTTAGTATATAAAGCTGGGGGAAGAAGGAAGGGAGGGACATCCAGAATCATGGCATTTGTCTTCCCAAGTCACCATTACATGTGATGGAGCCCTGCTTTCCTAGAGATGGCTGAATACCTGCCTGAATATGGGAAGCAGTGAATGAATTCCTTGTTCTGCATTGCTTGTGAGTGCCACTTTTATCTTACCTGTTAAACTATCTTTATATAAAATATTAAGTTTTCTCACTTTTACTCTTCCAATTCTCTTCCCCATACCACCAGAGGGAGTGAGCAAGCACTCACTCTTGTACTTAGTTGCTGGCTGGTGTTAAACCACTATAGAGGGGTTTTTTTTCACATTATCTGCAATATTTTCTTGTATTTACATCTTACAAACCTAGGAATTTCTTCAAATGTCAGAAGAGATGTCAAGAATTTTGTAATCTGAAATTAATTTAGTAACAAGACAATGATATGAATAACTGAACAAATATGTCTTTTGATATACCTCTTTTCTTTCTTATCGATGGCACTTTTTATCAAGGGTAACATATATTATGTTTATGCTCAGATTATTATGATTATGTTCAGATGTAATTTGAGAAGAGAGAAGAAATATAAACATGGTTGATTCACAAGACTTTTTCTTAAACTCCCACCACATTCCATGACAATTTTATTTTAAACAATTTGAACAAGATCCTGATTTAAGTTTTTGTAATATTTTTATATTAACAGATGCACCTATCATTCTCTTGGGAACACTAGTAGTACTTTCCTTCCACTAGGAAGAGATAGTGTTTTAGGATTTTTTGTTTTGTTTTGTTGTTTTGTTTTTGTTTGTTTTGGTTTTTTTTTCTAGATAAAATAAAAATTACAGTAATTTGAAGAGTTACTCCTTGCAGCGAAAGCTGGGAATGGAGTTGTATTTGTTCAGCTGCATGGATCAGAACTTCTAAAAATATTTCTAAGCTTTTCTCATTTTTCATTTATATAAGTGACAATATATTTTTTACATTAGTGCTATTATTGGTAGTAGTGGGGGCCTCTAATCACAAAACAAATATTTTTTGTACTCCTTCAGCAACTATTTTGTCTCAGTCAGATGAAAAAAAAAGTGAATGAGAACATTTTAATAATTCTTGTCTCAGGGAGCATTCCAAGTTTCTATGAAAACTTATTTCTTATAAGTTTGGTTGCAAATAAAATATAATTAATAAAGATTCATCAGTATCCGCAACACTCCAGCATTATTGAAATGATGAAGAAAATTATATTTACACAAGCAAAAGTTTGATGCTTATGTGGAATAATTTTAATAGTTTCATCACATTATCTCATACTGTGTGTTAAGCAATCATTTATAGCTGATAGAAAATGTTATCGATGTCATATGAAATAAGTTGGAAAATAAGTGTCAAGTGATCATTGTTTGCAGTTCACTAACGAACAGTACATATATTTTGAAATCCTTAGACATGTGATTAGGAGCTTCACAGTCAAAAAATACTTTTGCTAACAAAAAAAAAGAAAAATAATCTGCCTTCTTAAGCTTTCCCATGCCTCAGGCTTTCATATATATCATCAGTCATTCATAAGAGATTGCCCACAGCTTGGTTCTTTTTTTTTTTTTTTTTTAAACCCAGAATACAGAAGGAGTATGAACTGTGAATGTTTTTTATTAATGTATCTCATAATCTCATCGTTTTAATGTAATATTCTCTATGTTTATGTTTATAGGAAAAAAGAAAAACAAAAAACCACAAAACACTAAAACACCTTAGAAAAATGTCTTTCAAGCTTACTGATTGCTCCTTCTTGACTTGGTTTCAATTCATTGTTGTCTTCAGTAATAACTTTGGTTTCTGATAACCTATTTTAACATGTATCAAGGAAGGTGAATGTCAACCCCTATGTAAAGGAATTTAGCTTTTCAACAAAAAATGAGATAACCAGATAATACGTGCATGGGAAATGATGATAGAAACATTAGAAGTATTATATTTGGACAGTTATACTGGTAGGCATATTGTTACAAAGCTAGCTATTGATTTTTACTAGAGGTGAGTATACCAGTCTTCAGGGATATTTTATGAAACACGCACATAAATTTCTTAAAGAGCAACTCGCTTAAATAAACATACCATAAGAGAGGAATTTCCTCATCTAACATTAATCAACTTAAAATCATTGCCTTAAAATCAGGCACCTATTTCACACTAGTCATTTAAGTCTGCATCTGTAGTCAATAAACAGAGTCTATAATTTAATTTATTTTTAGAAAAAATCTCTGTGTAATGGTTTTAAATAGCCTAATTTAAAGTCCCTTTAAATGTAGACATTTGTTAATTTGGATTACTTTTTCTGAACACAGGATTATTCTCAGGATGATATAAGGAGAACTTTCTTGTGTATAGTAGTGTAGTTATTTCCTCATTAATAAATAAACTTTGAGGGAAAAAAGAAGGAACTTCCTGAATTAAGTTAGCAGTGCTTCCACTTTGTGAAGAAAAATTGAAAGGGTAGTCATGACTGATCCAAGACTACTTAGATATAAAACATATAAAATTCTTCTCATATATGGATTAATCATTGACAAATACAACTATCAGTTTCTTCCTTTAATAATTGTAGATCAGCATTTTCTATTATTCACAGTATTGTTAAAATGTGTGTTGGTTTTTATTCTTATTATTTTTTCTCTTGATTCTGCTTAAATTTCTCCCTGTAGTCTTCTGTTAAACCCAAATATTTACACTCTGATCTAGTTACACACACAAAAGTACTGTTTTGACAACAGTGAAAAGAGTTGACTGGTAAGAGTTGCTAGAATATATTTGCTAGAATATACAGTTCTGTCATGTAATGCAGCTATCAAATCATCTCCTTGAATATTTTTATGAATACATTATTTGATATCCCAGGATAAATTATTCCATGTATTATTAATGTATATGATAATATTGTCAGTCATCCTACATTAATTTCAATATTCTGCACTATGATAAATGTGTATACGTGTGTGCATACATGCTATTTTTCATCATCCAACATTTTTCCTCACAGTAACATTTGAAATTACATACAAAATATTGTATTTCGAATACATTAGGATCAAAACAGTGAGGTTTATTTTAAAATCAGAAGTTGTTTCTAAACAAAGTAAAACAAATCATAGATGAAAAGGATACTTAAATAAAATCTGTACTTAGTTCCTGGAGAGTGATATAGAAAAAGCATGTCAAACTTGTTTAGTCACTTAAAAATACTTTAGGTCCTAAAAATTAAGATCATGAGCTTACATGTATTTATAGCTGCAAACATCTAGATAAATATAAACCACATGCGAGATCTAAGAGATCTAAGAGATGTGCTTAGAACAAGATGTAGTTTGCATTTTTTCCTTTAAGTCTATGCTATGTTATTTCCATTGCTTTACTTAAAATCAAAGGTTTTGAATAAATTTTCAAGGATATTTCCTAAGATATCAGGAGACCTGGATTTAATTTTCTGCAGTTGCATTATTCACATTCCCGGAGACTACCACAGTCACCAAACAACCAGATATTTTGTTTAAAAATATTTCCTTCATATCTCCTACTGAAACCAGGCATTGTGCAGCTAGGAGCACCAGATGCATTGCAACAGAGGTAGAGCAGATTATAGAAGACTTGAATATATTCAGTGTTATACCCAAAAAGTGTGGCCTGGTGTAAATATAAGGTAGAAGTAGACTAAATCAATATTTGTTTGTCTTGCACCTAGACATAAGTAAACTAAAACAGTATAATAAACATTTTGTAACACTGTAACACCTTCTCTAGCATTTAGTAAAATATATAATATCATAGAATCATAGAAAAGTTTTGGTTGGAAAATATGTTTAAGACCATCAAGTTCAACTGCAAACCTTACACTGCCAAGTCCACCTCTAACTGTGTCCCTAAGCACCTCATCTACACATCTTTTAAATACCTCCAGAGCTAATGATTCAACCACTGCCCTGGGCAGCCTGGTCCAGTGCCTGACAACCCTTTAGGTGAAGAAATTTTTCCCAGTATCCAATCTAAACCTGCTCTGGCACAGCTCGAGGCCATTTCCTCCTTCTCCATCACTTGTCACTTAGAAGAAGAGACCAAGAGCCACCTTGCTACAACCTCCTTTCAGGTAGTTGTAGAGAGCAATAAGGTCTCCCATCAGCCTCCTTTTCTCCAGACTAAACAACCTCAGTTCCCTCAGCCACTCCTCATAAGTCTTGTCCTGTAGAACTTCACAAGCTTTGTTGTCCTTCTCTGGACACACTCCAGGACCTCAATGTCTTTTTTTTTTTTTAAAAAAAAGGCTCCAAAACTGAACAGAGTATTGAAGGTGCGGCTTCACCAGTGCTGAGTACAGGGGGACAATCATTTCACTAGTCCTGCTGGGCACACTATATTCAGCACACTATATGAGCACACTCTATCCAGCAGTATGTAAATTGTTACTGCAGAGGAGACTCACAGCAAAGGTCCACAAGTGGGATACAGGAAAGTATGTGCAAATAGTAAAATCCGTGAGAGAAGAGCCAAGAATGTAGAGTAAGCAGGAACAATATTTGTCAAAATTATAGCTCTTATAATTTATTCCACTTGCTATTGATGGGATCACATGCTTTTGTAGGAATCTGGAACCTGAGGATCACATCCAAGCTGAATAACCCATGTTATCCAACTTTGCTATTCCTTCTAAAGTAGGGACAGGGGAGGACAGGACAGACATAGAAGACAGTTTTAGGACCACAGTGTGTGTTCTTCTCATTGACCTTAATGTAAAAGGGAGGAGTAGAGGTAAATAATCTGGGAGTAGAGCAACCATGACTGATTTGAAGGGAGGGTAGTTTATTTTTTCTCCTCCTTTGGCTTTCCTGTAGGTGTACCTACCTTTTAAATGACAGTAAAGCAGTGACAAAGACATCTGATCACCTAAGAAATGATGAGAAATATTTTAATTAAATTTCATTATACATTAGGCTTCAACCCAGCTTCTGCCTATTACCAACTTGTTCAAGTTTCTCTTCTTTTTCTCAGGTTTTTGGGAAATTTTCTCAGCTTCTACCATGGTTTGCCAAGGTTTGCTATACTGAGTGGCATGAGGCAATAAACACCTCTTCTGTTCACTCAGACTTCAAGTGATCATACAGACTGGTCACAAATTAGTTATTATACTTTATCTGAGATACTTGCCAGGACCATAAAAACACACATTATCTTTATTCCTCATCTTCTGCCATCCACGAAAGGCTTTCATAGGAGGTTCATTCACTAAAATACTGAGTAGCTCATTGGAATAAAGAAATTTTAGTTCCTTGATGTATCTGCACTTGGGTCAAATTTTTCTATAACTGAATTCATAGAAGTTACATGGGAGAAAGCCAAATACTCATTCCCTCATGCATGCACTTAGGTACATGAACTCATATCTTTAAAATATTATAAAGGAGACAAGAACATCCCATGGAACTCTAATCCATGTATAATGTGACATTTTGAAACAAAACCCTCCTAGATTTAGTTTGTTATAAAGGTTGCATTCAATAGATTTAATGTACAAAATGTATATACAAATACAACAGGGTGAATATGATTTCATGGAAGAAACAGAGCTGGCTTGCCAAATAAAAAAAATTGAAAACCCTCCCAGCTTCCAAATATTCCAGTGAGCTGTTGTTCACACAATATCATTCCTAAATCTCTGGGTCCAAAGTAGGAGAGGAGTGCAAGCCACATAATTCTACTGTCTTAGCTTAGGTTTTTAGAAGTGAGGAGTCTAAGTCAGTGCTAAATACTACTTCCTGTTTTCTAGTCAATGGAGAAAAACATCTGTATTGTGAAACTGATAATGATCTTAAAACAAGTGTCTGATTTACACTACATAAATTGTGGCCTGAAAGTATCTGTTTCTCTGCATTGATTTAAAAAGGGTAATAAACTGAACAGCTCAGATATAGACATCTAATTTTTAGATATTGAAAGTTAATGTAATTATAGTCTGTAGTTTGGAATTGCCTTAGACCAGGTTGTTCTGCCATTTTCAGTTATTTGTTTCAAGACTTTGGTTGTTTATTTTTACCTAAGTTACATATTAAAAAGCACTATTTTATAGGGATACTTTCTACTTAGCAGTTTTCAGATTAAGTTATCAATATCTTTCTAAACACTGTACTTTATGATATAGTTTGTGTAGCGCTAGTGGTTACTTTACACTGTCACAAGTGTATCACACTCCTTTCTGATCCTAAAATATCTAAAAGTATTAATCCATTTACAGTAGTGCTCAACATTTTTGTTATTCATGCAGGGAAAAATAGACTAATAAGAAAGACTAATTAGATTTTGTCATAACTTAAATCTAAACTTAGTAACAATATGTAATTGGAACCATGCTTGTTATAGATTTTTTTTCTTCAGATCTGCTTTCTTCAAGGTTTTATTATTTTTTTCTTAGACAACAATGACATAAAAATGAAGTATTCACACTTATTTTATTGGCAGTGGACTATGAAAGCAAATTCATAATATATTGGTAATATACACCTATACTATATTGGCAATATACACCTATATTATATTGGCATTCAGCATGAACTGAAGACTTTTTTCCTTATTAATCTATTGTTTGTAATCAGTCCTTACATGTTGCCATTTTTCCAATGCTTTATGTTTTGAAAACTGTTTTAGAAAACTTAATCATTGTGATGTGTAGCAAGTAGTAAAACTAAGTTGCCTTCTTTTGCAAATTCAAAATCTTTATTTTAAACTCTGGGACCTCGTGGTTCTGGATGATTCATATCAGGGGGAACTATAATTTCTGGTCTTCTAGTACTCATCTATGACCTATAAAGCATTTTTTTATGCTTTCCAGATATCTTAAGTACTGTGGAATGCACTTACTTAACACACGCTATCTTTTTCCCTTTTGCAGGAATACTTGATGCTCATTTTCCCTTCCCTTCATTTTTTCTTCTTCTTCTAGTGACAGGTCTTTGTTGAATCCTTCTAGAGATGTCAAGTCTAATATCAGTTTAATGTCTACTTCTGCTTTCACTTTCAGTCTCTTTTGCCCAAATGTTTAAGTCAATTCAGAAATACTGCTTTATTTGTTGTCAGTGAAATATTTTTTCCTATGATTTACGCTCTCAGAAAGCAAATATTTTTGAAATGGTATCTACTTCTACCAGTACGGCTTTGAAAGATAGCTGAGTTTTTATGTGCATGGTATACATACTCCGTAATTTCAGAAGTTATTCTAGATAAATGTCAAATCCTTTATTATTTCAGGATTACAAACTAAATCCATGAATTTATAAAACAAAGTTGCATTCAAATTCTATTAAATCTGCTATAAAAAGCAGAGAATTTTACACCTACGCCTCATTTTTGCTTATATATATTTATGGTTATTTAAAGATCTTGATGGGAGTGCAGTTATCATCATTCTGTAGATAATTCATAAGCTTTGGCTTCATCTTTTTCCATAGAAAACATAGAACAAATGTTCCATAATTAAATAAAAGTCTTATTTCCAATATAGCTGTTAAATTCAGATTGAGCTCACCCATTTTAAGGCACTTAATGAATCACCTAAATTCAGAATATAACCACCTATGATTGCTGATATTATTGATACAGAAATATATGGAATCTCTAGGGAGAACTTCAGATTTTAAGTGTGCTGCTTCTCTCCACTATTTATATGGAAAATTAAGAAAAATCTTATTTTCAGTAAGTTACTAAGAATCGCAGGGAATCGATCTGAAATATGTTTGTGCTAAAGGAATTGTGAAATATTGGACAGAGTGGATCACACACATACAGATTTTAGACTGTGAAAATAGGGAAGGAAAATGTGAACGTATGAAGATTTTAAAAGTTCACTTCAAAATTATATTATATATTGAATGGTAGAAAATGAAAGTCAGGCCATATGATATCAAGTACAGTTCTGTGAAGTGTATGTTGATTTACAGTTGGTATTAGCCTTGCTCAGATTGATGGCACAGGGATTCTAAGCTTCATTGTAACACTTGTATATATTGGTCTGGCATGGAACACAAAACTGGAAATATTCTCAATTGAAAGTAAAATATATGAAGGTTTTTCTTATCACTCCCACTAGGATTATAGTATTTTGTTAAATTTATTTGTACTCATGCTAAATCCCTTTTATTTTCTTTATCTCATGCAACATATCGCATACCCTTAATGTGACTGTTCCAAATGACAAAAACACATTTGCTTATGCTTCTGCGTATTTGTACAAAGCTTTCATGGCAATAATAAAATACCAAATCTACTTCTATATATTATTTTTTTGCAAGTGACTTTGCAGATGGCCCTACCCAGGGCCACTATAGGGATCGATATTGAACAATGAACTCAAAATTGAGTTCAAACCTTGCTGTAACTGAGAACTTAAAAAAAAATAAAATAAAAAAAAAAATCCAACAAACAAACCCAAAAAACCCTAAAAATACCCACATCAACACCATGAACAACAAAAAAGAAACACCCAGACCCTACAGAGATACACTCCATTGCAAATAGTAAAGCATTTTCACAGATTAGATTGTTCATTCAAAGGTAGTACACAGTACCTATAAAATTTTCCCTTTTCTGTCTGCCTGATAGTAGTGAATTAATAAAGATTTCAACTAATCTATTCCTGTATAGCTTTCAACTAGTGTATTTCAAAACTGGAGGATTCAAAGTGTAGGTCACAAAGCATCAAGAATTTCCTTCATGTGAATTTTATGAAAGACCTTATTTTTTGTTGCTCTAGGATAGAATTTAAGTTTGTCAGATCATTGCTGATTAAATTGAACTGTCCTTCATTTTTGACACTGTCAAATTTTTGCTTCTCAAGACTTTGTATCTACTCAGTCCTCCATAAGAAGAAAAAGGATATCTGAGTTGAAGTCCTTTCTCCTATGTCGGAATACAAAGAAATTAAATTACTTATTGGAAAAGATTACTGAAAATGCTGGTAAACAGGCCTGATAACTGCCCACTAATATGGAAAAGTCTGTCTGAAAACATGAATCATGGGACTTTTTTCAGACTTTATTAGCACATTTAATAAAACACTGAATCATAATATGGAAAGTGATTTCACTATACTGTCTAGAAACTTTTAAAATGTGTTTAGTAACATGACAATACATATCTTGCATAATAAAAAAGAAATGGAAGCTAAAATTATTTTTTTTTAACTGTTATATCAACAGCAATTGCCAGAACTTCAAAGTGATGTAATTTCACACATTTTGATACTTTGTTTTAATAATAAAAATCTTTCAGAACATGAAGAAGGTAACCAAGAAGTATTACAGATATAAGTATCGTATAATAGCTGTTGTAGAACAAATTTTCACTATTTTTTATTGGATTTCATTGCTCAGCAAGAGATCAATTATATTTTTCCCCAGGAAATATGTTTGTCTCCATTAATTGAAACATAAGGTTTGGACTTTTATCCTTTTAGCTTTATTTTGAAGTGGAAACAATCTAAGAGTCTTTGTTCTTGTAGGAACTGATAATGACTGCCAACATGTAGTAGGATAATACCTTTCAATTTAAAAGACTTCTGGTGATCTTTTGATGGGAGCTGTATCACACCTGTTGATAACATCAGTCAACTGAAATTCATCAGGGAAAAACTATGCATTTGATCTTTAAAATTCCCTTCACTGGTTCATATATCAATGTTTGAAAACTACGATAATGTTCCACAGAAGATATTGTTCAAAGAATGAAGATGTTACTAAGCTGTCTGCATCATCTGACTTAAAAAACAAAACAAAACAAAACAAAACAAAACAACCTACAGTTCAAATTACAGTCTCCCAGGAAAATAAAAGATTGGTGTGTGGTCAAGATTGTGAACATAGTCTGTTGGAACAAGACAAAATTAGGACTCAGATTAAAGTACCTGGAATATGGAGTAAGGATAAACTCTATTGAGTTTGCAGTAACTCCTTCTATCCCACATTCCTAATTATGTATTTTAGAAGACTAAATAATGATGAGGGCTAAAATTTTCATGGTATAGTTATATTCCTCTAGGAAGAGTAATTATTTGTACCTGCCTATGCATTTTATGTTATCTCTATGCTTGTAACTTCACTCAAGTCTTTCAGTTGTACAATGTTCCTCTCATATTCACCTTTCCCTGGGCAAAGGTTGAGTCTCATGGGAGCGCTATACATTAGAGTGCCTAAAATGTTGGTGGATGTCAGTCATTACAAGTGATTTAGAGCATTCATCAGGATGGGTATCTCTTGTGGAACAAGCAGAATATAATCTCTGAATTATCTGTATTTTCAGGTAGTAGCTGTGTGGTTTTTGCTGTCAGAGCAGGTGTCTCTGAGAATGAACTGAAACAAATCTGTGAAAAGCTAGTAAAAAAACTAAGTCGCTTGTAGTACTGAAGTATCAGGTGTATGGAGGGCTTAAGAATTATGACATCTGGATTCTTGCGCGTTACTACTTCCTAAACTTCAATTTAAGTGTCTAAGAGCTCTGTAGAACTAATTGAATTTCTTTCAAACTAGCTGTTAAATGCAGACAGATACTAATCTGGAACATGATAATAGAAAAATTGCACCATCAGGAAAATGTTTCAGGCAAATTATCCTTGTTTTTAAACCATTTCACTGCATGGTAGACCATAATGACATGTCCATACAGCTTTTATGAACAGACCTATTTAATTCTGAAAAAATTCCGATGTCTTTGCGTAATTCCAGACCAGATAGCATTTCAGGGAGAGGAAAGATTTGCAGAATTATATGGAGTTCTTATCTGCAAAATTTATGTAATGCTTTATGGATAGTAAGAGTGATAGTAGGAACATATTAGAGATCCTCAAATACAACATTGATTATCAAAATAAATAAAAGAGCAGTGTGATAGTTTCACTGGGCTAGCCCTTTGCTAGCAGCCAACACAGCCGTTCACCCACCCCCCCCCTAATCCCCAGGGGTAGGGGAGAAGATTGGGGGGCAATGTTAAGGAGGCTTGTAGGTTGAGATAATAACAGTTTAATAATAGAGAGAAAATTTAAAATAATACTAATATAAAAATAGTAGAGATAATGATAACAGTAACAAAATATGCAAGTGAGTGACACCCAATGTATTGCTCACCCCCCTGCTGACCGAGCCCGGTCTGTTCCCAGATAACGATCCCAGAGGAGTAACAATCCTGAACCAAAACCGCAATCCCAGAAGAGCGAGAGCCCGAATGAAAAGCCAGAGAGAGCTAAAAGAGGAAGAGACCCTCACTAATATACTGGACATGATGTGATATGATATGGAGTATCCCATTGGCATATCTAACTGTCAATTAAGTTTATTAATTTAAATATTCTTCATCCCTCTTAAATCTTGTGCTTGTGGACTAACAGAACACAAAGTCCTTCACTTCCATCACAAAAATGTACACATTGGTATGTTATCAGTGTCTCTCTCATAACAAATTCCAGGCTGAAAGCAAAATGCAGCACAATTCTAGCTACTGAGAAAGAAACCCAGGTCTGTTTCAGCTAAAAACCAGGACAAGCAGTTATATCAAGTAATATAGGTGCTGGCTGTTAAATACAGATGATAAAATATTAAACTAGTTTCTTGGTTTTTGAGTCAAGTTCACATTATATATAAAAATAAAGGGGTATTATTATGGATATGTACAAAAGGGACACACTAAGATTAAGCAGTCTGAATAGATAAGTAACTGAAAACATAGTTGGTAATTGTATTTTATTCAATTTTTTAAACTTACTGGAGCACTACTGAAAACCAGGCGAATTACTTTTGGATGTAAAAATACTGATTTTATAGGAGTCTATCTTAAAAACTAAGATTTGAAAGTTTTGACCTTAATTTTTACCTGTCTTTCAGATTTTAAATCATTGTGATGGACTGACAGTAAAAAATATTAAATTTTTTTCTAAATTCTACAAATGAACTATGAAGTTACATATTTGTAAAAGTGCAATTAATTCTACATTCATTTGTATCTTGAAACTTGACGTTTTTTCCTAAACTCTTTACTCAGTTTGGACTCAGTTTGGACTGGTGAGGCTGTACTTCAAATATGGTGTGCAGTTTTGGGCTCCTCACTACAAGAAAGACATTGAGGCACTGGAGTGTGTCCAAAGAAGGGTAATAAAACTGGTGAAGGGTCTACAGCACAAGTCTCATGAGGAGAGGCTGAGGGAACTGGGGTTGTTTAGTCTGGAGAAAAGGAGGCAGAGGGGAGACCTTCTCACTCTCTACAACTTCCTGAAGGGAGGGTGTAGCGAGGTGGGTTTTAGTCTCGTCTCCTATGTGACCACCAATAGGACAAGAGGAAATGGCCTCAAGTTGCACCAGGGGAGGTTTAGAGTGGATATTAGAAAAACTTCTTCACCAAAGGGGTTAACAAACATTGTAACAGGCTGCCCAGGGAAGTGGTGGAGTCACCATGCCTACAGGTATTCAAAACATGTATAGATGTGGTGCTTAGGGACATTGTTTAGTGGACTTGGCAATGTTAGGTTTATAGTTGGACTGGACCTTAAAAGTTTTTTCAAAAAAAAAAAAAAAAAAAAAAGATTGTATGATTCTATGACTTTTTAAAGAAAATAATTATAACAATGAGGTAGCAAAATAACCAGAATCCCCCCTGAATCCACTCTATCAGGGGAAATTATTGTTACTTGCAAATACTTTTTATTTTTTCTAGTGATTTTGGTGAATTGTCACTATTAATCATATATATTAGTGCTGGAGACTAAAAGCCCAACTTAGAATGATGCTATATTGCTCTGGCTGCTCTATGTAAGGTCCAATGTACACGTTTCAGAAACTTACCCTCAACCTAATTTTTTAGGTGTAGAGCAAGCCAAGTCATGTTCTGCTCACTATATGCATTGACACATAAACCAATTTTCTGCAAGTATCCAAGTAGTGTCATCTGAGATAACTTTGGGTCCTTCACCTGACTTTCACTGCTCCTTAGACACTCTAGGGCAAGACAAATAGCATCACATGTCTGTATGTGTTTGGTTCAAGCAGAGCCTTATATCTCCCCTACCTTAGGAAGTCAATTCATTTGCTTGTATGTAAGTATACAGTGTTATTTGGCATGACCTTGATAATCAAGATCCATGCCCTGTGAGATCAGGAGCTGAGGATCATGCGAGATATTATAGGACATTTCAAATTACATTATGTGCCTATGTTTGGTCAATTGAATTAAGCTGAAGGTACTAGCTGGTGTCAGCATCAAGCAGGCTGGATCCTTCCATGTAAGTACAAAATAGCAGATAAACCCCTTTTCAAAGAGCTTAAAAACAATGTGCATTAGGTGACCATGGAATGGGAAAAATTCTATAACATACAGTCACAGTAAATGACATTTTTACAGAAAATGTAATCTCAGTTCACTTCTGCAGGGAACGTGGGAAGCTTAATTAGAAACTATTAATCTAAATGGAGGCATGAAGTAAAAATTATTTTAGAGGGACAGCACAAAATGCATAGGCAATGATATAGATTCTGCCACTGGGCTGATTGTCAGGAAGGGACACAGGGGGAGAGCAAGACATGACAGTTAAGAAGTTCATTGTAACCTGAGGTACCTTTACAGAATGGTCTTGTTTATGTGTTGTTTTCAGGTGCTCCTACCTGATGATATTACTATTTGGCGCTCTCCACAATTCTCCCCTAGACAATTTGTGTTTAAGATGAATAATCTAGGCCCTAGTGTCTCCTTGTGAATTTTTTTTTTTTGTTTCTCTCTTTTCTTCTCCCTTGTATCTCATCAAATCATGTCTGATTATGGCTAGATTCCCTGGTATTTAGCTATTATTGAATGCAGTAATGAAAGAAACCATAGAGATACTTAATTATCTACACAGCAGGTGTCCAATGAAGAAACTTAATTCTAACCTTTTCCTCTGTGATAAGATAATTAGTTGGGTATAATTGCTGCTAATATAAATATTCACTGATTGCAAACTGTGGTCTAAAGGCTGTTTCTGTGGAAAAAAAAAAAAAGGAAAACAACAAAATAAAACAAAATAAAAAAGCAAACTGTTCTGTAAAACTACAGTAGTGCTGTTGCTCACTACTACATTCAGTTTCTAGGAGCTGGTAGGAAGCCAATCCCTGCAAAATCATTACCAGACCTCAGAGCAGCACTGGTCTCTCTTTACAATATTGTTAGAGGATCCGTATGAGTTGTCTCAAAGGCAAGGAAGTTGCTGCTGTTGTCGACGAAGTATAGAGTCAGTTCCACAAAGTGGAGTCAGCTGCTCTGCCTGCTCTTAGAAGAGTGAGGAAGATGTACAAAAGTGACTGTAATCTAAATTTGATAAAATCAGTGGAATTATAGATTATTTAAAATTAAATATATGTTTATGCCTTTGCAAGATGGGGACATATGTGTTTGATTTACTACCCCTATTTTATTGCAATCAGTGTTCTCATTTATATTTCTCAGAGGACATTTCCACCTCCTTTGACCATTGGCATGTTTTCTCAGTTTTCCATTACATTTGCTAAATGAAGAAATAGTTGTTTAATGCACAATAATGTATTATTAATAAAAACAGTCACAATATTCCTAACATATGTTACACTTGGTTACTAAATAAAATAATGATAATAATGTTAATTAACATTTTTTATTTTTGCATTGATTTTGATATTTGGATATAGTTTGCAGTGATTGACAAAGCAATGAGAGTTTTAGAAGATTATTTCAGAGATAAGAATGCAGAAATGACTTGACTAAAGAACAAACCTCCTGATTTCTACTAGAAAACTCTTAACATGTCTCTAAATATTTCCTTTTTATATATTTATTTTTTTTAAATTGAAAACATTATTATTACTAGCATTTTTTCTGTAAAGCTATGTGAACATTAAATATAGATTTTATATATATATATATATATATATATATGTATACAACGTTTATTACTCTTCAAAGCTTGAAAGGGAACCTTCATTCATTGCACGTTATTCAGTAGCCACATTCTTTGAGAATACTCCCTGCTGAGAAGCAAAGGTTGATAGTAAAGGCTAATATAGCTATGCATTTTTATTTATCTATCTGACCAGATAAATTTTAAGTGAACATTTTAATAGAGCTTAATGAGATTTCTCACTGTTTATTGGCACTGGCTATACTATGGCAATTAGCACTGAGGCATTATTCACTGCTGTCTTAATAAGAGTTTCCTATTAGTCTTTGTAAGAGGTCCTGCTATTTTTTGCTTCATCGCTTTGCTTTATTGAACATTATATGACATGGTAAGCAATTAAGCATGATTGTGTAAGAAATTAAATTACAAATAGTGCATTAATGGTCAGGTTTAAATCCCTAAAAGTAGTGAAACTGAAGTTAAAGTTGAAACCATACTTACTCTACCTATGAACTGCAGCTTGTCTAGTATTTGAGTTCAGTTATTATTTTTGTCTCAGTAGCTATACACAATGTGGAAGAATAATGACAATGTTTACTATATAATTCAGATGAGTCTTTCAAGAGCTCAATATTTACTGACTGTAGTTTTATCTTTTTAAAGATAGCATTGAAAATGTCCATGGACGCTAACTAAGCATGCAAATGCATCTAAGCAGTTGCAGCTTAAGGTATGACTCAAATCTTTTGATCAATATATTTTTTTTTTATTGTCAATAAAATATATCAAATATATTTAATTACAAAGACACATTTAAAATGTGCATAAGCAATGTCCTCAAAAAGTATCCTTATGCAGACCTTACATATACATCTTTTTGAAGTGTTCTTTAAATTCTATACTGAAAATATCTTTTAAGTGATGTGCATAATAGAAACTATTTTCTGTTGTACATTAGCAAAAGATTTTCTTTTCAAGAAACTGTGCTAATTTATACTAAAAATCTGTTCCACTGTATGTAGCCTTGAATAGAAAAAAAATTAAAAATGTCCCTTGTTCTAAATTAACTCACTTATAAAAAAAAGAAAGAGACAAAGAAATTGTCCACAGGTTCCAATATTCAAACATTTTTTTATTTAAAGTATAAGGCTATGCATACCTATAAGCAACTTATATTCAAAAAGCATTCTACAGCAGATTGTAGAGAATGACTACAAGCAAATTTCAAGTAATAAGTTTCAGAGTGATTTTCTCCCATTCTGTCTTCTCCCTTCAGAGGTGAAGACTGACACAGTAAGTTTTCACCTTTTTCAACTCTTTCCTATGAACACCAAATGTAGGTTATATAGTGTGACACGTGAGAGGAGCAGTTCTGTCTCCTTAGCAGTACCCTCACTGATGACTAGCTACCCTATCCGGCCAACAGTTCAAGATGCAATTCCAAAGGGACTTATAGAAAAATGTCCATCCTTTTCCATATGGAAATATCACTTACCTGACAGGGTAATATAGGTATTGGTATCATAAGGCAGGCATGTTTTACATAATTATCATAGTATCAGAATCATAGAATATTTTGAGTTGGAAGGGACTCACAAGGATCATCAAGTCCAACTCCTGCCCTAGCACAGGACAATCCTAAGATTCAGACCATGTATCTGAGGGGATGTCTAAATGCTTCTTGAATATTGTTAGGCTTGGTGCCATGACTACCTCCCTGAGGAGCCTGTTCCAGTGTTCCACCACCCTCTGGGTGAAGAATCTTTTCCTAATGTCCAACTTAAACTTTCCCTGGCATATCTTCCTGCCATTTCCTGTGGCCCTATCATTGGTTGCCAATGAGAGGATATCAGTGCCTGCCCCTCCTCTTCCCCTTGTGAGGAAGTTATAGACAATGATGAGGTCTCCTCTCAGTCTCTTCTCCAGGCTGAACAAACCAAGCAACTTCAGCCTCTTCTCATATGGCTTCCCCTCTAAGACCCTCACCCATTTCTGGACACTGTCTAGTAACTTTATAAACTTTTTAGACTGTGGCACCCAAAACTGCACACAGTACTCGAGGTGAGGCCACAAAAGTGCAGAGTAGAACAGGATGATCCCCTCTTTTGACTGGCTCTCAATGCAGTGCTTGATGCATCCCAGGAGGCAGTTGGCCCTCTTGGCAGCCAGGGCACACTGTTGGCTGATGTTCAACTTGCCATTGATCAGAACCCCCAGGTCCCTAAGACATTAAAATTCCTTGTCTTTGTATGAGTCTCCAACACTGAAATAAAAATAAAGATATTTTGGTTTCTCATGCAATTTTTCACATTTTTATTAAACTCGATCTGTTTCATTGATAGAAAGATTCTGACACAATAGGTCTAATTAATCACAAGTGTTAAGTTTTACCTGTAAGAGAGGAAAAGGACCAAAAGGCACCATCTCTGAATTTTCCCTGGAATATAAAACAATCTGGCCTGCATAATTCCAGGGAGAAATGAGTAATTCCTTTGAGCAGAACACACTCCTTTTCCTTAATACAGTACTTATATGGATATATAATTGCATGTACTTTATAAAAGTGTGTAAATACATAAACAAAACTACATTAATAATAAACTTAAAAAAACAAAACAAAACAAAACACCACCAACTAAGAAGGGGAGTAGAGAGGAGTAACATCCTTAAAAAAATAGTTACTAAAAGATCACTGCAAATGATAGTCACAAATTTTATAGTCTTTATTTCTTCTCAATAAGCATTTAATATCATTTTCTTGGTTATGCTGCTACCTCATTATCTGCTTAGATAAATGTTAGGTACTCTGGAAAATTAAGATCTTTCAGAAAGATAAAAATATCTCACCTAGCATTTTTTATCTCCTGGACAATCAAAATTAGTAATAAAGATTCAGTCTGAATTGCTCTTAGTCCTCTCCACTGCATGGACTGATATTTGTATTTTCAGATGTTTTTTCTGAGAATTGTTTCCTTGAGAATATATACATATTCTGAACACCAATGTTGTTATATTTCAGAGTAGTATGTATAGCAGAAATATCTTCACACACAGGGGTCTGTTTTGTTTGTTTTATTCTTCTGACTTTCATGCTCTTATCACAATAAGAATGAAAACAAAACAAAATGGCATGCATTTATATACTCGAGATTTTTTCTTCTAGTCAGTTTTATACACAAAGTCAATTTTTATAATTGGATCCTGACAGGCCATACCTCAGTAACATGCCTTTATTTGTCTGACAACCTAAATCTCCTTTACTCTGTAGATGGAAAAGGCTTTACTTTTATTTTATTTTTGTATTTTACTTGCAGTGGACTCCACTGGACTTATTATTGTATCCATCCATTTTGTGTGTTACTTGTGGCTCATGAATTTAGAGGAACAGTGTAGGTGAGATTCATCTCATTATAGTGTAAGTATCTACAATATACATATCTACAGCTAAAATAACCATTTAGACTATGTTTGTTATAAGTGAAGAGAAGCACAGTCCATCTATCCAAAATGGTTTAGAAATAAACCCTTTGACAACTTGAATCTGGCCTTGTTCATGTCTCTGTAGACAAAATAACTTGGCTTGACAGCTTCCAAATAAGCAACATTAAAGAAAAGTTGCCCTTGTAATAATGTGTAACTTGTTAGATTTTGGTCTAACCAAGTATTAATACAGACAGGAATAAAGAAATATGAAAACTAGAAACTAGAGTGACTAGCTCAGGAGCTATCTACCTTCTATACATCAATAGTTAAATGAATTCCATCCTATATCAGGCAGTTGATAATAGTTCTTCGCTACTTGCTTGCCCTTGTTTGTCTGTCTTAGGATCCTTACACCAGGGTTTTGAATGTCTCTTCACCTGCCCAAGCACAAAGCTTCTTGCCCTCCAGCCACTGCTTTGCACTGAATGCACCTCTTCCTGCTCAACTTCCCAAGCTGATCTTTACTAAGGAGACTATATTCACCCACTGCCACACTACAGACACAGAAAGAAGTCCACTATGTCTCTCTAGACTCAAAGCCATAGTTCTGCAACTGTGCATGGATTTTTTTATTCACAGTTTGTTTCCCTTGCTGCATGCATATTGTGGTGGGTTGACCCTGGCTGGATGCTAGATGCCCACCAAAGCCCACTATATCACTCCCCCTCCTCAACTGGAAAGGAGGGAGAAAAATATAATGAAAGGCTCATGGGTCGAGTTAAGGACAGAGAGAGATCGCTCACCAATTACTGGCATGGACAAAACAGACCCGACTTAGTGGAAATAAGTAGCTTTAATTTATTACCAATCAGACAAGAGGATAATGAGAAATAAAACCAAGTCTTAAAACACGTCCCCCTACCCCTCCCTTCTTCCTGGCCTTAACTTCTCTCCCAGTTTCCACCTCCTCCTCCTCAGCAGCACAGGGGGACAGGGAATGGAGGTTACAGTCAGTTCATCACATGAGTCCTTCCCAGGAAAAAAAGTTCTTCTCTAACTGCTTTAGGATGGGTCCTCTCCATGGGGTGCAGTCCTTCAGGAACAGACTGCTCCAGAGTGGGTCCCCCACAGGGTCACAGGTCCTGACAAGAACCTACTCCAGCATGGGCTTCCCACGGGGTCACAGTCTCCTTCAGGCATCCACCTGCTCTGGAATGGGGTCCTCCATGGGGTACAGGTGGTCATCTGCTCCACCATGGACCTTGATGGGCTGCAGGGGGACAGCCTGCCTCGCCATGGTCTTCAACATAAGTTGCAGGGGCTTCTCTGCTCTGACACCTGGAGCACCTCCTCCCCCTCCTTCTTCACTGACCTTCACCAACATCCTGGTTGGTGGATGATCTGCTGACCTCCTTCAGCTACTTCACATGGCAACTCAGCACCTTGACCACAGCACACTTCCCCCATGTGAGGCCACTCAGCTCCTGGCGCTCAAGATCTGCAGTGACATCCTCCTTCTGGAGCTCTGTCTGAGTCAGGTCCTCTGACAATGTAGATTTTTGCCTGGAGATTATGCTTTGACATGACCTTTGCACAGCCCCATACAAGCTCAAATAATATTTCTGGACCCCTATCCACCCCTGTTGAGCTAATTATTGCAAAAAAAAAAAAAAAAAAAAAAAAAAAAAAAAAAAAAAAAAATGCGTCATAGCTGCCTCTGCTGCCCTTTGCACCCTTATCAAAAGATTGTGACTGTTGATAGCAACCCCACTGTGTAAAAAAATTGATTCTCAGATGCTATGTCTTCCTGAAACTCTTCCTTCCAATGGAAATTGCTCCATCTTTTCCAGGAAGATAGGCACTTCTTTTATTTCAGAACAGTCACTTTTGATAGGGGACGGTTGTCCCAGCTGAGAGCAATATCATAAGTCTGAATTAAACACTTTATACAAAACAAACTCTGAAGTGATATTCCTTATGAAAGAATAATGATATGGACAATAAGCAAAAAGATTTAATTTAAAATAAAATGTATAATATTTTGAAAATTCTCTGACGTCATAGTATCATATTTTAGAGATGCTTTTCATGACAGTTCAATGAAAATGTATTTCAGATGTGAATGTAAGGTTTTATTCTTATAAGTGAAAACCCCCCCCAAAAAAACAACAACAAAAAAACCCCAACAAAACCCTAACTTACTAAAATTACTTAGCCACTCTGCCTTGAAATGTAGAAACCACAGAACTGGATTTCATTTCATGCATTAAGCTAAGCTGAAAGTCCAGTTGACCCAATTCAGAATTAGATTCTAGACATCACCTGTAGAAAGAAATCTCTTTTCTTTCAGCAGCTGATCAGCAGTAAAACTTTATGATTATAATATGTAAGTGGTAAATATGAGCCCACTGACATTCCTCTGACTACTGGCCCTTAAAGTTGTTGATACATATAACTATGAGCCCTGTGACACATGGTCCCTTCTCCAGGTGCAGGCACCCAGACCTGTCTTGCACACAAGTCCATTCAGTAGCAGACACCACAGATGCACGGTCCCTCTGACCCAAGGTCACACTCCAGTTGGTGGTTCTTGTTTTCGCTTACCTTGGTTCCTCCAGTTGCTGACAGTGATACCTTGCAGCATTCACTCATGGCAAAACTAGACAGTGAAAGTGAAAATAGACAGCAAGATAGTGAAGAAAAAAAATGACAGACTGTGGTGATCAGGTTCAGGGCTCAGTTAAGCAAGCATATCAAGCAGCAGCCTGCTTACATGCAATAGGCCAGATCCTCTTTTTCCTTCCTTCTCTCTATTTCCCATCTCCCTTTTCTCCCCCCATCCCTGCTTTTCCCTACCTTTGACCCACCCTTCAGCATTTCATAGTATATTTTGCAGTCTTACAGGTTCCCCTCAAATATTCACAATGTTCATGTTCATCTCGTTTCCACAGTCTTAACAGTTATAAAATCAAGTTTGGCTCTCTCCAAAACTGTGCGTGTAGTTTCTTAATGGCCCATCATTTAGTGGCTGAAGAATTTTAGTCATTGTTATTGTCCTCCTTATCAATTTCTGTCTCTGTGTTCTGTTTATCTTTTTCCCTGTAACTTTATTGCCTTTGAACTGAAATGGTCTTTGACCTAGTAACTTTAATGAAGCAGATGCTCTCACATTCTACATGTCTTTACAGAGACTTTTCAGTATTTGAAACATATATCATTGCCATAAGATCTTAGGATAGCCTCTGAAACTGCTAACCAATCAGAACACAATGATACCATTTGATGCCCATCTGTTCGATAATATTAAAACCAAAGCCCAAAAGGTTGGACAAGAAATAAGACAAAGCAGATGGTAAGCAGTGGTGATGATGATCAAAAGGTCTAATGGGCTTGGGGAATATTTAGAATCCCTATCCATTCTTCATGTAAGAAGAAAAAGTATTGATAAATTAGAAAATGACAATTTACACTTCACTCTTCCCAGCTGTAAGGTATTTTAACATAATTATGTTTTCGCACATAGCCAAAAATAGTAACCATGTCAACAAGTAAAAAGGAAAAAATGACACTAAATAACATTACAAAATTTTTGTTTGTCTTGCTATTACTTAAAAATTATATATTTTCTGAGTAGTCAATGAATGCACATTCTAATACAGACTAAGAAAAATGCCAAATGAGATTACAAAGCAGTCTAGTATTTACATTATAACATAGTTGAACCATATAAAAAATATACAGGATATTATTAAAAGTCAATCCAGTAAATTTTCAAAAAAAATTACCAGTGTAAAGTTTTTCTCTGTTGTTTTTATTTAATAATTTCATTTTGTTATCATAGCACATGATAATCTACAGTGAAAGTTCATGGAGCTATAAAAAGAAATGATAAGAAACATTTATTATGTAAATTCATTCAATCAAAACAAAAAATGTTCCACTTCCTCAGTACCTCCTGTTGGAACTGTTTCATTTTATTAATAAATTACTTAATAAATCAAAATAAATTGCTGACTATGTTTTTTGTTTGTTATTTTGTTTGTTTTCTTGTAAGACACAGGAGGCTGAATTTCAAGTCTTTATTCCAAGTAAGGGAAAAAGTAACATCAGTCAAATGTTCTAATAGCCTAATACATTGTGAAAGTAGTATTTTATTCTTTATCATCACTAAAAGCATTAACACCAAAAGAAAAGCACATTTCAAAGTCTCAGTTATTTGGTTTTGAAGAGAAAAGTTGTTTCCCAGCTACACCTGCTTGGTGAATGAATGAATGAGATTTTAGTAAGTCAGAATACAGCAGTTTCATGCTATTAACTGCACCATGAACAGGCCACTATGGTTAAAAACCACAATAAGGATAGTGTAATAAAATTATTTCCTGCAAATAATAGGATACAAACTCAGGTCTAAAAAAATATTTAGAAGCTTACGCCTCACTGAAAATAATAGTTGTATGGATTTATCCTATGTTATCTTTTAAACTGCTTTGTATTTTATGAGTGGTAACAAGAAGATGCAAAGGTGGTGTGAAAATTCAAGTACTCTCCTGCTAATTTTTTTGAACCAGTTCCATCACTTTCTAGTCTCTTGTATGTAGGAGGCATACAGGTAGGGACGACAACGGGATTAACTGAGGCAAAATTTGCCTATTGCATACTATTTAGTAGCAATCTATGTGTTTCAGGAAAATTCAGCGGTGTTTAGTGAATGTCATAGAACAACCCTGAGACAATTCAGTATATCCCAAAAATATTGCTAATGTTGAGAGAGCGAGGCCAAAGTGAGAATGTTCTCTTTCCAACTACTCAAAAAACTAAACCATAAACTAGTAAACACTTCAGAATAATAGAAGGTTATTTCTTAAGGATGAACAAAAACAAGAGACAATGCTAGACACTAGGAAACATTAAACAAGCATCAATCTACACATGTTTAGTTGTACATGACTTCTCTGTGGCAGAGAATGTGGATAGAATGGTCTTAGCAATAGTTAAGGTTTGCAATTAAATTCGTATGATCCAGCTCCACAGACCAACTTTCTTCTCCAAAAAACTGAGAAGCAAGAATTGTAAGCAATGAGTCAGTCATTATTTAATGCTTGTACATTGTGCACACAGCTGCAGAAAATGAATTTACATCACCAAGTAAAATGCACTGCAGATAACATGCTAAACCACCTAGTAGTATCTCTCAACTCTACCTCCAACATTTATTGAAATTTGACCTCTTGCATAGGATATTATCTTTGTGTAATATACTTTAGAGGCTGAAACTAATTCAAATCATTAGTTGCTAAAATAATTTTCCTCTTAAAAGCACAGATAGATAATAAAGTTGCATTATGAAATTTCTACACAGTTTCCTGATGATCCAGAACTTGCACAATCAAACAGAGACATTTGATTTAGTTCAACTTTAAGAAGCTTGAATCCATAGTCCCAAAAAGAACAGGAAGAGCTGAACTATTAGCCCAATATCCATTCTGAACATATACCTTTCCCTATAGTCTGCACCTTTAGGTATATGAAAGTTTGTATCTAAACAAAATTTCATATCAACTTTTTTAATGAAAACAGAACTATCTTTCCTGATCTAATATCTTTTGGACACTTTTGTAGATAATTATTTTTTAGACATGAGTTTTTTTAAGCTGTTTGAATAGTAATAGACATTACTATGTCTAGCTAGAACTGAGGACTGGCCTTCCTTGGCTTCAGCATAGAATAGGCACATTCCTGAGGAATCTGCAAAATGTTGACGTATTGGCACTGTGATTTTGATAATGTATAATATTTCTCTTATATATTAAGAATAGAAATGACAATTAAAAGGTTTTCATTAGGAAAAAGAATGAAATATTCTAACAAAAGGGTGTAGAAGTAGGACTTCAAGAAAAATTATTTTCTGACAAAGAGAAGGAAACAATATTTCATACAGAAAACAAACCAAAAAAAAATTGCTGATGTATTAATAAGTCTGAATAAAGAAAAGCTAGAGATTACTTCTATTTCTGTGTGTGCTTGTTTGGCTGAGTTAGAGTTAGTTTTCTTCATAGTGCCTAGTATGGGGGTATGTTTTGGATTTGTGCTGAAAACAGTGTCAATAATTGATGCATAGCCCTCTTGCCTTTATTTTTGCTTGTCTGTGCTTGTTCTACCTTCAATGTTTGTTAAAAAGTAACTTTAAAATTATACTATAGTGTCTGTTAAAAAAGGATCTAGGCAGTTAACAGTCAATGAACCGCAACATAGAAGGCAAGATGAGTCTTGGTCCATAAATTTTCTAAAACTGTGCTTGCACCAGTAGAAAGTTCATCAAAAGGACACCCACAAGAGACACCTAAAGACCACCTGAGACCACCATAGAAGACCCCAAGAGGCCAAGTGTGCATGCATAATCAATATGCAAATATGATAAGTTTCAGGAAACCACCTGAATGTGTATGTTGATTCCAAGAATTGGAATGCATATGTATATAATCTGATAATATAACGAGGAACCATTCTGCAGCTGGCGCAAATGTTTTGAAGTGTGAACCTCTGTGCTCCCAGCACCATAAATAAAGAATGCTTACTTCTTTCTAAAATTTCAGAACCAGTTTTAGAGTTTTTACATTTGCTGAGTTACGGTAACACAATGCAGAGATGATTTTGTTATTGCTGAGCAGTGCTTACACAGAGTCAAGGCCTTTTCTGCTTGTCACTCCACCACGCCAGCAAGTAGGATGGGGGTGCACAAGAAGATGGGGAGGGACACATTTGGGACAGCTGACTCCATCTGATGAAAGGCATATTCCATTACATATGACATTATGCTCAGCATATAAAGCTGGAAGAAGAAGGAAGGGAGGGACATTCAGAATTATGGCATTTGTCGTCCCAAGTAACCATTACATGTGGTGGAGCCCTGCTTTCCTGGAGTTGGCTGAACACCTGCCTGCAGTTGGGAAGTAGTGAATGAATTCCTTGTTCTGCTTTGTTTGTGTGTGTGGCTTTTACTTTACTTATTAAACTATGTTTATCTCAATCAATTATTTTTCTCACTTTTACTTTTCTGATTCTCTTCACCATCACACTGGGGGAGGAGTGAGCAAGTGGCTGTATGGTACTTAGTTGCTGGCTGAGGTCAAACCATAACAGTGTGGCAAATAAAGCAAATAAAAACTGTATGGGTTAGAGTAGGCTGAAGAACTAGAGAATGTCAAAAAACTTGTAAGTCAAACTTGACTGAATAATATAGTTTCCAAAAAGGCTGCCTCTATTACTCTTTTGTTTCAGTTTTTCCACAGTCTAGCAATAACCATAATTCAAATGCCAAACATAATGTATCTACTGAAATTATAATGTAGGAATTATGCACAATAGGGATTCACAGCCTATTCTATTATAATATTATACTGCTACTGTTAACATAAAAGACATTAAACTTAGTTGTATAGAGAATACATCCACCCAAAACTCCTTAGGGGAATTTTCACACTGAAAAAGTCATCATTCTGGTAAGAAACTGTTCGAACTGAGGAGGAGATAACTGTTGTATGTCCAAGTTTTCCTGGAAGTAAGCAGCATTGCTAAAGTACTGAGAAAGATGCAATCCTCTATGCTGTCATATTAGGAAGCATTAAAGCTTTGAACATCTTAATACCCTTTAATGTATGTTCATTCTATCAACAGTCAGCTATCAGGTAATTTCCACAAAACCTCTACAGCTTGAATTACTAAACCCAACAAATTCAGAATAAGTATACAAAAATTATATTTAAATAATCCCATCATACATCAGATCTCCCTCATGAAAATAATGAGCTGTCCCTGATTGTTGTGGTTTTATGCCATCTGGCAGCCAAACACCTCACAACTGCTCACTCACTCTCCCCCTCCCAATAGATAAGGAAGAGAATCAGAAGGGTAAAGTGAGAAAACTCATGGATTGAGACAGAACAAATTTAATAATTCAAATTAAAAATAAAATACTAAGGACAAAAATAATGGTAATAATAGTAATGAGTATACAAATGAGTATTGGAACAGTGCAATTGCTCACCACCTGCTGACGGATTCCCACCCGATTCCCAGATAGCAATCCCAGAGGACAATAAATCCCAAAACTCTGATCCGGGAATAGAGTGTTTTCTGGCCAACTCTCATTTACATACTAAACATGATGTTCTATGATATGGAATAGCCCACTGGCATATCCAAATGCTAGTTTAGATCCATTGTTCTGGATATACTCTCTCCCCAGCTTCTTCTGCACCTGCAGACTAACAAAACATGGGAAGTTGGAAAGTCCTTGATTTCTTAGCAATAACTAAAAACATCAGTATCTTATCAACATTCTTCTTATAACAAATCCCATAACTGAATCCAGAACACTGAGCTATTCTAGCAGTAAGAAAAAACATTTTTATAGTTATATAGATTATATTTTTATATTATTTATTTATTATGTTTATACTTTATATTTTTTTATTTTGCTAGCTCTATCCTAGCAAAAACCACGACACTGCTCTTTGCAAAAAGACAGGGGAAAATGATAGAATCATAGAATCATTTGGTTAGAAAAG